>NC_086454.1:104247181-104414681 GCF_028390025.1 Pseudophryne corroboree | reverse complement strand
ACATGGGACCCCTTTCAGTCCGTCTGGTCCGGGTGTTCGGTTTGTTGTTTTGCCAAGTACGTGGATTTAATCTGGAACCTGGATCAGGTGAGTATAATTATCTTTTATTTTCAGGTACCCGTGGATTCTACTTGGAGAAGAGGACCGACTGCTTCATGTCAACATAGGTAAGTATGTGTGTGTCGGCAGGTGTGAAATAAAGTTATACTTTCACGGTGTCTGTGTCCTGTTTTTATTTGGGTATTTTTTCCCAGTAGAACTACAGGTACCAGCGGGCCCGTTTTTCTCCTGCATGCTGGTACTTGTGGTTCTCCAAGTACCAGCTTGCAGGGGAGGCTTGCTGGGACTTGTAGTACTACTAGAAAAAACAATATTCTTTAAATTTTCTCAAGGCTATCAGCCTCCCATCCGCAGCCCTTGGATGGGGGGGACAGCCTCGGGCTTCACCCCTGGCCCTTGGGTGGCTGGGGGGGGACCCCTTGATTGAAGGGGTCCCCACTCCCCCAGGGTACCCCGGCCAGGGGTGACTAGTTGGATATTTAATGCCACGGCCGCAGGGCACTGTATAAAAGTGACCCCCGGCTGTGGCATTATCTGTCCAACTAGTGGAGCCCAATGCTGGTGTAAAAAATACGGGGGACCCCTACTCTTTTTGTCCCCCGTATTTTTTGCACCAGGCGCAGAGCCCGGTGCTGGTTTTAAAAATACGGGGGATCCCCTGTCCGTTTTCCCCCCGGATTTTTAGAACCAGGACCAGCTCGAAGAGCCCGAGGCTGGTTGTGCTTTGGAGGGGGGACCCACGCAATTTTTTTTCCGGGTTATTCACATTCCATTTAAAAAATAAATAATATTTTAAAAAATATATAAATAATACTTGTGCCTCCAAAAAAGACAAACCAAGTACCTAATCCCTTCTAATATAAATAGATATGCTATTACCAAAAAAAAAAAACAGCAAAAAAAAACATGTTTTTAATTTTTTTTTATTAGATTCCGCCAGCAAAGTGTTGCGGATTGAAAATGACGAATTTACTGTTTAAAAGCACTGTTGTCGAATTTACAAACTTCAATTGAACATACTTTTGTCGAATTGCCGCATTTGTACCATTGCAGAAAAGTCGAATTTGTCAAATGTCGAATTTTAAAGTCGAATTTTGAAAGCCTGTAAGAATAGGCCCCGCCCCCTTCTTCACATCAGCCGTCCCCTTCTACCCCTGTTCCTTGCTCTCTCCTGTCTGTGCTCTCTCCCGTCTGTAGGACTAGGCCCCGCCCCCTTCTTACCCTCCTGTGACTGCTCTCTCCTGACAAGTGGACCAGGCCTGCCCCCTACACGCTGCTGGTGTCTTCATTGTTAGTTGGTCTGGAGCTCCGTTGGGGAGAGAACTCACGTGAGCTCATTAAGAATGAGGAATGTTTTAATTTTATTGTGAGTAGTGTAGTGTGGTGATGTAGTATGTTGTATGGGGGTATAGTGTAATTATGAAGTGCAGCATATGGGAGGGCTGTAGCATAGTGATGTAGTGTGGCATATGGGTGGTGGTAGCGCATAGGCGTGCGTACAGGGGGTGCCTGGTGCGCACAGGCACTCCCTAATGTCCAGCACCGCTGCACGCCACGCTTGCTGTAGCACAGTGATCGCTGAGTGTGTGATCGGTGGAGCTTAGCCTGCAGCTCATTTCCGTACCTCCCCCCACCGCTGCGCCCGCCCCCCCTCTGCCTGCTGCTAATACTATGCTGAGTGCATTCGTCGGCGGCCTCACTAGGGGGACTGGCGTCACCTTGCAATGTGACGTGGTGATGTCCGCCCATGCTCTCCTCCCGCCCACCTGTGCTTTCCTCCTGCTGCGGTCTCTCAGTCCTAGTGTGCCACGGCCGCCACACCACTGGGGACTGGGAGCCGCTGGCAGACACATTCTGCTGAGACTTACTTGTCAGTGCGGGTTCCGGACGGCAGGCGGCGGGTGGGAGGGCAGACGGGGAGCAGGTGTCACAAGGAGTGTGTGGGTAACTAATTCACAATACTTCCGCTCAACGTGGCACTGCTGGTCCTTCATCTCCCATGTCTCTTCACCAGGTGGCGGGCGGCCCGGAAATTAAGTGATGTGTTGTGCAGCAGTCAGTGTGAAGTGACTGTGAGTAACACTGGTGGTGCTGATGATGCTGCTGCAGAATCGGGAAGCAATTAATTCATAAATATAATGTACTCTATCAGTGTATTATACATACATAAACATGTACATACGTGTATTTGTGTATACATGTATATGCATGTATATACATGAGTGTGTGTGTGTGTATGTATATGTATATATATATATATATGTATATATATATATATATATATATATATATATATATATATATATATATATATATATATAAAAATAAGACTTGGGGTTTGTTTTATTAGATAGAGCATGTCCCAGTGAAGTGCCTTTTGGGGTTGTGGTTTTTCAGAAAGTTACAGGTTTTTTTTTATTAAGAGAAATATGCCCCATTATAGAGATAGGGCATTTCAATTTGTTGCGCCTGCGCAGTGGCCGCCAGCAGGGGGTGTACTAGAGGGCCTTCACTTGAGAGCTGCAATATGGCCGCCTTCTCCCCGGTTATTCTGTAAATAGGAAAATAACCTCACAGGTTCACATAGGGCAGAGTTGCCACTACTAGTGCAGGGCTGTAACGTACAGTACTAAGGAAAAGCCATATACTAAAGCGGCACGGTGACCTCACCCCTCTCAGAGACACCAGGGCGCAGCACACTGTATGGGGTACACTTGGTACACACACCTGTTAGCTCAGGGCAGCACTATAGGACCCTCCTGTAATGCTGTGCTGGCGGCGTGTAGTGATCAGGGCACTGGGAGACTGGCTGGCTGGTCTCCGTCTCTGCTGCCTATAGAACTTCCACCTCTGTTATATATCAGGGCTGCTCTCCTGTGTGTTCTCTTCCTCTCCTACCTCACACTGGAACTGGCCGCCCAGAGAACGAGAGGGCAGCGGCTGACATCAGAGAGGGTGCAGCAATCTGTGTGGGCAGAGCCCCTCACAGCAAGGTGTCCTTATGCTGTGCCCCGTGTAATCACTGTGATCCACACAGACTCTCACCCTGGTATGCTCTCTATTTATTATTTATTTTTTTGCACTGCGGCATGCTCGAGGGAAGGGAGCAGGCACTCCCCCACCCCACCGCCACTACTCCTCCGCCAGCATCACTGCCGAGCCGATCAGTGTTCCGGTGGCAATGAGCAGTAGACAGCCACCAGCAACAACAGTCAGGAAGCTGTTACTCCTGGCAGCAGTAGCGTCAAGCTGCAATTCAGCCAGCGGCACGATGATCCGGGAGACAGTGGCAGCACAGGGAAGCAGTACCCCCTCCAATCGCAGCACCAACCAGGAGACTGAGGCAGCAACCCGCCCCCAGCAGCAGCACCACCCTGATGATAGGTAAGATGCATTTTGGTGTCACAAGAAGGTGGCCGGAGTAGTGGCTGGCTGTGGTCACACCCCGGGGAAAAGTGATAGTGATTTCAGTGTTCCCTTGCGCGGGGATTGGATGTGTAGATGTATGGAGGCTATGTATGTATAGATGTGAGCGGAAGTGGTTGGATGTATGAGAGCGGCAGTGTGCGGATGTATGAGAGCGGCAGTGTGCGGATGTATGAGAGCGGCAGTGTGCGGATGTATGAGAGCGGGAATGTACGGCTGTATAACTGCGTCGGTGTGCGGCTGTATGAGTGCGATGGTGTGCGGCTGTATGCGTGTGGTGGTGTGCGGCGGTGTGTGGATGTATGAGTGCGGCTGTAAGAGTGCGGCAGTGTGCTGCTGTAAGAGTGCGGCAGTGTGCGGATGTATGAGAGCGGCAGTGTGCGGATGTATGAGAGCGGCAGTGTGCGGATGAATGAGAGCGGGGTTGTACGGATGTATGAGAGCGGCAGTGTATGGATGTATGAGAGCAGCAGTGTACAGTTGTGTGAGCTGCAGTGTGCGGATGTATGAGAGTGGCGGTGTACGGATGTATGAGAGCGGCAGTGTATGGATGGCAGCGTCATAGGGAGGGATGTCGGAATGCTGTTATAGGATTCCTAATACAAAATGGAATCCGTATAGTGGGCGGGGCTGGCACCATGGCACCACGTTGGGCTTGATGGGCAGGTAGTGCGGCAAGCACACCCAAATTGGCGTCTGACGTCGCCCGAAGTCCACACTGTTGTGAGGAGTCAGAGTTAATTTTGACTGTGTAGTGCACTCACAGAGGACCTACCGCCCATCCCCTCCTCGCATCTGAGCAGCAGGTCAGGCTCTTATTTTCTTTTTAATCAGGAGAGGCCGAGTGAACTGTGAGCAGGGGGGCAGAGCTACATGGGACCCAGAGGGGCTGCTGTGCTGTCAGAGAGGGAGAGGAAGAGAGAGATGAAGCTACTGCAGATCCCCAGCTGATTGTGAGGTGCCGGGTTGAAGGGTGATGTGATCACCCTTCTCCCTCGCTGCAGCTGGGGACCGCATCTAGGCTTCCTCCATCGAGGGCATGCGGCGCAGCAGTGGGCAGCGTGTAATGAGTTTGTCTGACTCATTATACTGCTGCCTGTTGTGGACACCTCCGTCCGTACGGACTGGTGTACATGCCCAGCACAGAGGTGACAGTGTTGGTGGAAGTGCTGCCCAGCTCTGACCCTGCAGGCCTCCCTGATCTGGCTTCGGCCGCTGCTGCTGCGGCCCCGAAACCCCTGCCGGTCCCCTCCATAGACTTCTGCCTGGCCAGCGCTGAGGTACTAGGGGTAGCCCAGCTGCGGGAAGGGTATGTCTCTGGCTTTCTCTCCGGCAGGGGAAGGTGACAGCGGCGGAGGAAGTGCTGCCCACCTCAGACACTGCAGGCCTCCCCGATCCAGCTGCGGCCACAGCTGATGCTGCCAGAACCCCCTGCTGGTCTCCTTTGTTGACTGCCGCATGGTCAGTGCTGAAGTACTGGGGGTAGGCCAGCTACGGGAAGAGTGTCTCTGCCTCGGGCTCTCTCTCTCTGGCAGGGGAAGGAAGGGCTGATTCTCTGGCACAACAGGGAGGGATGGGCTGCAGGAACACAGCACTGGAAGAAACAGGAGGCCGAACTCATGACCAAAAAGTGAGCAGTGCAGTGATCAGCCCCCTGGTCTTTCCCTCTCTCTGGGTGCAGAGCTGTATTCTACAGAGAGAGCTGGGATGGGAAGAAGGGGAACGGCACTTGACATACACATACACGCGCAACACCTGACACACACACACACACATACACGTGCGGCACCTGACACACACACACGTAGCATCAGACACAATAAAATAAACATGCAGCACCTGACACACACATACACGCGCAACACCTGACACACACACACATACACATGCGGCACCTGACACACACACGTAGCATCAGACACAATAAAATAAACATGCAGCACCTGACACATGCATATACACGCAGCACCTGACACATACATATACACGCACACCATCAGACACACTAATATACACATGCAGCACCTGACACACACATACACACGCAGCACCTTACTCACACACACATAGACACGTGCAGCACCTGACGCACACACATGTACACGCGCAGCACCTGACGCACACTCATGTACACGCGCAGCACCTAATGCACACTCATGTACACACGCAGCACCTGACGCACACTCATGTACACGCACAGCACCTAATACACACTCATGTACACGCGCAGCACCTGACGCACACTAATGTACACGCGCAGCACCTGACACAGACATACGTATTCATGCGCAACACCAGACATACACTTGTACACACGCGGAGCACATGAAACTCACACACATATACACCCGCAACACCTGACACACACACACGTGCGGCAGCTGACGCATACACACGCACCATCAGACACACTCATATATACACGCAGCACCTGACACACACACACACACACACACACACACACACACAGGACCTGACACACATACACAGGCAGCACCTGACACACACACATATACACGCGCAGCACCTGACACCACGCACTCACACGTACAAGCAATGCATTTCACGCCTACCTCCAGCCTCGGTTGCATGCTGCTGCCGCCTACCCCCCTCCCTGCATCCAAAGCATTTTGACCAAAGTCTAAAGGCCCATACACATTAAACGATGTCGCTCTGTGAGCGACATCGTCTAATGTTTCCCCCTCCCGGGCCGGCGGCCGACTGTACACACTGAGCGGTATGACCGCTCATATCGCTCAGTGACGTCACGCCCCCGCCAGCCCTGCATGAAGGTCGTGGACAACAGTCCACATCTTTCATGCATGCCCTACCGACAGCGACGATTGTTGCCGACCCGCGGGGCCGCGCATCGTTTCTTCGCTGGCGGCATATACACTTAACGATAAAACGAGCGACGTCGCTCAAGGAGGGGGAAAATGAGCGACGTCGCTCATTAAATCGTTAAGTGTGTACGGACCTTAAACAATTCGGTTTGGTAAATAAAATTATTTTGCACAGAACAGTGATGTTATACGAACATTTTCATTAAACATTTAAAAAATCAAATGTTTATTCTTACAGTGAAATTTTACATTTCTGAATAAAAAAATAAATTTAAAAAAAGCGATGAAATTCCATAGACAAAAAACCTTACGGTTTCACATGTCCCATTAAGGCTTCTTAGACATGATCGAAATTTCAGAAACCTGTTGTAACTCTTCCACTCAAACTCCAAAAAGCAATGAAATTCCGATCATTAAGGCTGACGCCTTAATGGACGTGTTCCTTGCGCAATACAGATATGGTATGCCATCACAGCCTGTGGGTAAGTGCAGATTCAGCACTCTCACAGAGTGAGATTGCTGTTACTCACACAATGGTGGAGCTGCTAATTCACAGATTTGTGTGCTCATCGGAATACACACATGCAGTCTATGCAACTGAAGGTCTGAGCGGAAGACAAAGCTGCTCAGATGAGGTAAGAGTGTTGTTGATTGGAGGGAGGAGAGTGGTGTGGATGGGGGAACAGAAGTGTGTGGATAGAGGGAACACTAAGCAGCACTGATGGGGGGGACAAAGAAACACAGGGGGTAATTCAGACCGCAGCAGCAGCGATCGCAGTTTCATTGCTTTTTGGAGTTTGAGTGGAAGAGTTACAACAGGTTTCTGAAATTTCGATCATGTCTAAGAAGCCTTAATGGGACATGTGAAACCGTAAGGTTTTTTGTCTATGGAATATATATATATATATATATATATATATATATATATATATATATTAATATTAGAGATGAGCGCCTGAAATTTTTCGGGTTTTGGGTTCGGTTCCGCGGCCGTGTTTTGGGTTCGACCGCGTTTTGGCAAAACCTCACCGAATTTTTTTTGTCGGATTCGGGTGTGTTTTGGATTCGGGTGTTTTTTTCAAAAAAACCCTAAAAAACAGCTTAAATCATAGAATTTGGGGGTCATTTTGATCCCAAAGTATTATTAACCTCAAAAACCATAAGTTCCACTCATTTTCAGTCTATTCTGAATACCTCACACCTCACAATATTATTTTTAGTCCTAAAATTTGCACCGAGGTCGCTGTGTGAGTAAGATAAGCGACCCTAGTGGCCGACACAAACACCGGGCCCATCTAGGAGTGGCACTGCAGTGTCACGCAGGATGTCCCTTCCAAAAAACCCTCCCCAAACAGCACATGACGCAAAGAAAAAAAGAGGCGCAATGAGGTAGCTGACTGTGTGAGTAAGATAAGCGACCCTAGTGGCCGACACAAACACCGGGCCCATCTAGGAGTGTCACTGCAGTGTCACGCAGGATGTCCCTTCCAAAAAACCCTCCCCAAACAGCACATGACGCAAAGAAAAAAAGAGGCGCAATGAGGTAGCTGACTGTGTGAGTAAGATAAGCGACCCTAGTGGCCGACACAAACACCGGGCCCATCTAGGAGTGGCACTGCAGTGTCACGCAGGATGTCCCTTCCAAAAAACCCTCCCCAAACAGCACATGACGCAAAGAAAAAAAGAGGCGCAATGAGGTAGCTGACTGTGTGAGTAAGATAAGCGACCCTAGTGGCCGACACAAACACTGGGCCCATCTAGGAGTGGCACTGCAGTGTCACGCAGGATGGCCCTTCCAAAAAACCCTCCCCAAACAGCACATGACGCAAAGAAAAAGAAAAGAAAAAAGAGGTGCAAGATGGAATTGTCCTTGGGCCCTCCCACCCACCCTTATGTTGTATAAACAGGACATGCACACTTTAACCAACCCATCATTTCAGTGACAGGGTCTGCCACACGACTGTGACTGATATGACGGGTTGGTTTGGACCCCCCCCAAAAAAGAAGCAATTAATCTCTCCTTGCACAAACTGGCTCTACAGAGGCAAGATGTCCACCTCATCATCATCCTCCGATATATCACCGTGTACATCCCCCTCCTCACAGATTATCAATTCGTCCCCACTGGAATCCACCATCTCAGCTCCCTGTGTACTTTGTGGAGGCAATTGCTGCTGGTCAATGTCTCCGCGGAGGAATTGATTATAATTCATTTTAATGAACATCATCTTCTCCACATTCTCTGGATGTAACCTCGTACGCCGATTGCTGACAAGGTGAGCGGCGGCACTAAACACTCTTTCGGAGTACACACTTGTGGGAGGGCAACTTAGGTAGAATAAAGCCAGTTTGTGCAAGGGCCTCCAAATTGCCTCTTTTTCCTGCCAGTATAAGTACGGACTGTGTGACGTGCCTACTTGGATGCGGTCACTCATATAATCCTCCACCATTCTTTCAATGTTGAGAGAATCATATGCAGTGACAGTAGACGACATGTCCGTAATCGTTGTCAGGTCCTTCAGTCCGGACCAGATGTCAGCATCAGCAGTCGCTCCAGACTGCCCTGCATCACCGCCAGCGGGTGGGCTCGGAATTCTGAGCCTTTTCCTCGCACCCCCAGTTGCGGGAGAATGTGAAGGAGGAGATGTTGACAGGTCGCGTTCCGCTTGACTTGACAATTTTCTCACCAGCAGGTCTTTCAACCCCAGCAGACTTGTGTCTGCCGGAAAGAGAGATCCAAGGTAGGCTTTAAATCTAGGATCGAGCACGGTGGCCAAAATGTAGTGCTCTGATTTCAACAGATTGACCACCCGTGAATCCTTGTTAAGCGAATTAAGGGCTCCATCCACAAGTCCCACATGCCTAGCGGAATCGCTCCGTGTTAGCTCCTCCTTCAATGTCTCCAGCTTCTTCTGCAAAAGCCTGATGAGGGGAATGACCTTACTCAGGCTGGCAGTGTCTGAACTGACTTCACGTGTGGCAAGTTCAAAGGGCATCAGAACCTTGCACAACGTTGAAATCATTCTCCACTGCGCTTGAGACAGGTGCATTCCACCTCCTATATCGTGCTCAATTGTATAGGCTTGAATGGCCTTTTGCTGCTCCTCCAACCTCTGAAGCATATAGAGGGTTGAATTCCACCTCGTTACCACTTCTTGCTTCAGATGATGGCAGGGCAGGTTCAGTAGTTTTTGGTGGTGCTCCAGTCTTCTGTACGTGGTGCCTGTACGCCGAAAGTGTCCCGCAATTCTTCTGGCCACCGACAGCATCTCTTGCACGCCCCTGTCGTTTTTTAAAAAATTCTGCACCACCAAATTCAAGGTATGTGCAAAACATGGGACGTGCTGGAATTTGCCCATATTTAATGCACACACAATATTGCTGGCGTTGTCCGATGCCACAAATCCACAGGAGAGTCCAATTGGGGTAAGCCATTCCGCGATGATCTTCCTCAGTTGCCGTAAGAGGTTTTCAGCTGTGTGCGTATTCTGGAAAGCGGTGATACAAAGCGTAGCCTGCCTAGGAAAGAGTTGGCGTTTGCGAGATGCTGCTACTGGTGCCGCCGCTGCTGTTCTTGCGGCGGGAGTCCATACATCTACCCAGTGGGCTGTCACAGTCATATAGTCCTGACCCTGCCCTGCTCCACTTGTCCACATGTCCGTGGTTAAGTGGACATTGGGTCCAGCTGCATTTTTTAGGACACTGGTGAGTCTTTTTCTGAGGTCCGTGTACATTTTCGGTATCGCCTGCCTAGAGAAGTGGAACCTAGATGGTATTTGGTAACGGGGGCACACTGCCTCAATAAATTGTCTAGTTCCCTGTGAACTAACGGCGGATACCGGACGCACGTCTAACACCAACATAGTTGTCAAGGCCTCAGTTATCCGCTTTGCAGCAGGATGACTGCTGTGATATTTCATCTTCCTCGCAAAGGACTGTTGAACAGTCAATTGCTTACTGGAAGTAGTACAAGTGGGCTTACGACTTCCCCTCTGGGATGACCATCGACTCCCAGCAGCAACAACAGCAGCGCCAGCAGCAGTAGGCGTTACACGCAAGGATGCATCGGAGGAATCCCAGGCAGGAGAGGACTCGTCAGAATTGCCAGTGACATGGCCTGCAGGACTATTGGCATTCCTGGGGAAGGAGGTAATTGACACTGAGGGAGTTGGTGGGGTGGTTTGCGTGAGCTTGGTTACAAGAGGATGGGATTTACTGGTCAGTGGACTGCTTCCGCTGTCGCCCAAAGTTTTTGAACTTGTCACTGACTTATTATGAATGCGCTGCAGGTGACGTATAAGGGAGGATGTTCCCAGGTGGTTAACGTCCTTACCCCTACTTATTACAGCTTGACAAAGGGAACACACGGCTTGACACCTGTTGTCCGCATTTCTGTTGAAATAGTTCCACACCGAAGAGCTGATTTTTTTGGTATTTTCACCAGGCATGTCAACGGCCATATTCCTCCCACGGACAACAGGTGTCTCCCCGGGTGCCTGACTTAAACAAACAACCTCACCATCAGAATCCTCCTGGTCAATTTCCTCCCCAGCGCCAGCAACACCCATATCCTCCTCATCCTGGTGTACTTCAACACTGACATCTTCAATCTGACTATCAGGAACTGGACTGTGGGTGCTCCTTCCAGCACTTGCAGGGGGCGTGCAAATGGTGGAAGGCGCATGCTCTTCACGTCCAGTGTTGGGAAGGTCAGGCATCGCAACCGACACAATTGGACTCTCCTTGTGGATTTGGGATTTCGAAGAACGCACAGTTCTTTGCGGTGCTACTGCTTTTGCCAGCTTGAGTCTTTTCATTTTTCTAGCGAGAGGCTGAGTGCCTCCATCCTCATGTGAAGCTGAACCACTAGCCATGAACATAGGCCAGGGCCTCAGCCGTTCCTTGCCACTCCGTGTGGTAAATGGCATATTGGCAAGTTTACGCTTCTCCTCCGACAATTTTATTTTAGGTTTTGGAGTCCTTTTTTTACTGATATTTGGTGTTTTGGATTTGACATGCTCTGTACTATGACATTGGGCATCGGCCTTGGGAGACGACGTTGCTGGCATTTCATCGTCTCGGCCATGATTAGTGGCAGCAGCTTCAGCACGAGGTGGAAGTGGATCTTGATCTTTCCCTAATTTTGGAACCTCAACATTTTTGTTCTCCATATTTTAATAGGCACAACTAAAAGGCACCTCAGGTAAACAATGGAGATGGATGGATACTAGTATACAATTATGAATGGACTGCCGAGTGCCGACACAGAGGTAGCTACAGCCGTGGACTACCGTACTGTACTGTGTCTGCTGCTAATATAGACTGGATGATAATGAGATGTAGTATGTATGTATAAAGAAGAAAGAAAAAAAAACACGGGTAGGTGGTATACAATTATGGACGGACTGCCGAGTGCCGACACAGAGGTAGCTACAGCCGTGGACTACCGTACTGTACTGTGTCTGCTGCTAATATAGACTGGATGATAATGAGATGTAGTATGTATAAAGAAGAAAGAAAAAAAAACCACGGGTAGGTGGTATACAATTATGGATGGACTGCCGAGTGCCGACACAGAGGTAGCTACAGCCGTGGACTACCGTACTGTACTGTGTCTGCTGCTAATATAGACTGGTTGATAATGAGATGTAGTATGTATGTATAAAGAAGAAAGAAAAAAAAACCACGGGTAGGTGGTATACAATTATGGACGGACTGCCGAGTGCCGACACAGAGGTAGCTACAGCCGTGGACTACCGTACTGTACTGTGTCTGCTGCTAATATAGACTGGATGATAATGAGATGTAGTATGTATAAAGAAGAAAGAAAAAAAAACCACGGGTAGGTGGTATACAATTATGGATGGACTGCCGAGTGCCGACACAGAGGTAGCTACAGCCGTGGACTACCGTACTGTACTGTGTCTGCTGCTAATATAGACTGGTTGATAATGAGATGTAGTATGTATGTATAAAGAAGAAAGAAAAAAAAACCACGGGTAGGTGGTATACAATTATGGACGGACTGCCGAGTGCCGACACAGAGGTAGCTACAGCCGTGGACTACCGTACTGTACTGTGTCTGCTGCTAATATAGACTGGATGATAATGAGATGTAGTATGTATAAAGAAGAAAGAAAAAAAAAACCACGGGTAGGTGGTATACAATTATGGATGGACTGCCGAGTGCCAACACAGAGGTAGCTACAGCCGTGGACTACCGTACTGTACTGTGTCTGCTGCTAATATAGACTGGATGATAATGAGATGTAGTATGTATAAAGAAGAAAGAAAAAAAAAAACCACGGGTAGGTGGTATACAATTATGGATGGACTGCCGAGTGCCGACACAGAGGTAGCTACAGCCGTGAACTACCGTACTGTGTCTGCTGCGACTGGATGATAAATAATGATATAAAAAATATATATATATCACTACTGCAGCCGGACAGGTATATATTATATAATGACGGACCTGCTGGACACTGTCTGTCAGCAGTAGGAGTTTTTTATAGAATTAAAAAAAAAACACCACACAAGCCACACGACGAGTGTTTAACTTTTTCAGGCAATCACAATATAGTATACTATACTGGTGGTCAGTGTGGTCAGGTCACTGGTCAGTCACACTGGCAGTGGCACTCCTGCCTGCAGCAAAAGTGTGCACTGTTTAATTTTAATAATATGTATGTACTCCTGGCTCCTGCTATAACCTATAACTGCTCCCCAGTCTCCCCCACAATTAAGCTGTGTGAGCACAGTCAGATATTATACATAGATGATGCAGCACACTGGGCTGAGCACAGATATGGTATGTGACTGAGTCACTGTGTATCGTTTTTTTCAGGCAGAGAACGGATTATATTAAATAAAACTGCACTGGTGGTCACTGGTCAGTGGTCAGTCACTAGTAAACTCTGCACTCTCTAGTACTCCTAAGCTCCAGTAAATCAAGTGTCTCTGTCTCAATCTCACTCTCTCTCTTCTAATCTAAATGGAGAGGACGCCAGCCACGTCCTCTCCCTATCAATCTCAATGCACGTGTGAAAATGGCGGCGACGCGCGGCTCCTTATATAGAATCCGAGTCTCGCGATAGAATCCGAGCCTCGCGAGAATCCGACAGCGTCATGATGACGTTCGGGCGCGCTCGGGTTAACCGAGCAAGGCGGGAAGATCCGAGTCGCTCGGACCCGTGTAAAAAAACATGAAGTTCGGGCGGGTTCGGATTCCGAGGAACCGAACCCGCTCATCTCTAATATATATACACACAGCATATTAAACATGCATACATATATACACACATACAGTACACGTGTATATATACACATGTATATACTGGTTGAGTATCCCATATCCAAATATTCCGAAATACAGACTTTTTTGAGTGAGACTGAGATAGTGAAACCTTTGTTTTTTGATGGCTCAATGTACACAAACTTTGTTTAATACTCAAAGTTATTAAAATTATTGTATTAAATGACCTTCAGGTTGTGTGCATAAGGTGTATATGAAACATAAATGAATTGTGTGAATGTACACACACTTTGTTTCATGTAGAAAGTTATAAAAATATTGGCTAAAATTACCTTCAGGCTGGGTGTATAAGGTGTATATGTAACATAAATGCATTCTGTGCTTAGATTTAGGTTTCATCACCATAATATCTCATTATGGTATGCAATTATTCCAAAATACGGAAAAATCCGATATCCAAAATTCCTCTGGTCCCAAGCATTTTGGATAAGGGATACTCCGCCTGTATATCATATGTGTGTGTATATGTGTGTGTGTGTGTGTGTGTGTGTGTGTGTGTGTGTGTGTGTGTGTGTGTTTTATATGTATGTGTAATTAAAATAAAGTAAACTTTTATTAAACACTCACAAGTGCCACCAGGAAGACAGCAGGCTGCAGAGGACACTAGACAGCCATTAATAATACTCGGCTCGCAAAATGCAGCAAAAAAAAGAAATTCAAAAAATAAATAATTTTTTTGGGGTGGAGGAGGGGGGGGGGGTTTCTGGGTGCTCGGAACCCCCCCATGCATGCGCCACTGAATATTTACCCTGCACAGAAACAAAATAACCAACCCAAATATAACTCACTCCGCACATGTTATATTTGCCCCAACTGCAGTGCATATAGCTTTGCCCGTGGGACAACAATTTTGCTGCGGCGATAAGGTCTGAATTAGGCTCTTGATTTGTTCCTCAGCCTCAGTGTTATTTCAGAGATGGATGATACGTGTATTTGGGAAGTGACATTACTACTACTAGTGAGAAAATGGTGCATGGGAGGCTGTACTTAATGTCCAATGGGAATGAGGTAGCAGGGATTTAAGGAGATGAACAGCACTTGTAAGACATCCACAGCTGAGTTGACCTTGAGAAAGACCCGAGGAGCGTCGTAACGCGTAGGTGCTCTTTGGACTGACTACCTGAATGGGAGCGACGAGTGTGAACTGAGCCGGTGTGTGAAGGAGTCCTGGGACTGGGGAATCCCTTGCTGCAGCTTGGTGATTTACTCCGTGTCATTCATGCCTTTAGAACTGACGTGAGCCAGTTCTCACTTCTAGCCGGTAATCAGTCATTTCTACCATTGTTGCCCAGGGTGTCAGCCCTACCAGTGAATGTCTGTACCACTATTGTGTGGTTTATGTATTTTAAGATTTGTTTTAAGTGTGTGTGTGATGTATTAAATTTTTAAACAGTATCACACTATTGGTTGCTCATTATCTCTCTTTCCGGTAAAACCTCCTGTGACCGATATTGAGAGTATACTACGTCTGAAAGATGGTATGGACCTGAGAGCCGGACGTGATTAAAGCTGTACTGACGTAGAGTGAGGCGCTGGTCGAGCGGTATTCCACATATCTCCTTTGTATTGTATTCTGTATTAGAGGTGGGAAAAGCCTCTGGTGGTATACTGTGTGATTAGCAGCCTTAATTGCGCACTGCCTGACACTCCAAATCTCTTTTGTTGTACTTAATGTCTGTTGACCACTCATGTACAGTAGGGTGACCAACCCCCACAGCATGAAATACATAGATGACATTACTTTTGCGCATCACACAGATGGGCTCCTTTGGCATCTCCTGGCTGTGCCTGCAGGTGTTCTTTCACACATCTCAGTGGTACATAATTTCTAAGTGATAAGAAATTATAATTATCAAGTCTAAAACCTGACAATTAACCACTTAACTGGCATGGTCAGATCACATGTGACTGCGCCGGCACACTGTCTCCCCGAGTTTTTGACGAGGAGATCCGTTCTGCAGATGTGCATAATATAATATTTAAATATTTTAAAAAAAAATGTTTTAAACGATATTAAATAAAATGTAAACAACCCCCCCCCCCCCCCCCCAATGTTATAAACTGTTTTGAAGGGAAAAATCATCAGTTAAATGGTTTTAATAAATAGACCTCAAAATGAGGGACTGTTACCTTGCAATAAAAATAGTTATTTTGTCTGTGTTTTAACATTAGGATTATTCTAATCCAGCATGGTCTATCACCAACACAAACCTGGTTTTATGCCTCTGCTATAAAATCTATGATATTGGATCTCACCTCAGGGGCAAATGCAGGATTTCTAAAGGAGGGTTTCCACTCCAGATACAGTATGTGATATGTGATACACACACACACAGGATCCCGGCACCTGCGCTTTAAGTATCCTAACCCTCCCTTCCTGTATACTGACCCTAACCCCAATCCCCCTAACCCCCGCAGCCTAACCCTAACCATTGGTGCCTAAACCTAACCACCCTTTCTTTCAGCCTAAACCTAACCTCCCCCGCCTAATAGGCCCTACACACTGGCCGATTTTCTGAAAGATATGAACGATCTCGTTCATAAATGAACGAGAACTCGTTCATATCTTTCAGTGTGGAGACTCCAGCGATGAACGATGCGCGGCCCCGCGCTCGTTCATCGCTGGTCTCCCGTCGGCTGTGCATGCAGGCCAATATGGACGATCTCGTCCATATTTGCCTGCACTTCAATGCAGCCGCGTGTCGGGGGGAGTGAAGAAACTTCACTCCCCCCGTCACTGCCCCCCGCCGCCGGGTCGCTCGTCGGCCGTTTCGGCCGTCGGGCACCTCGGCGGCGCATCGTCAAATGTGTAGGGCCCCTAACACTAAGGAGCCCGGCAAATTTATGTTCGGGATACCAGCAGTTGGGATTCTGGCCCCTGATTTTTGATCTATGTTGGGATCTTGGTGTCTGTATGACTTCCGGCATCCTAATGCAAGTATGCTGAACGTATCATATATATATATATATATATATATATATATATACTGCCTGACGATGGGTAATAAACCAGAAACGTTGCAAATCAAGGATGCTATTTGATTATTTTTTTTCTAGAAAATCCACTGAGTTCCATACTACACAGCTCTCATATGGCTTCTGGCACCGTGGCTGAGTACCATACAAGGATTGGGCGTGCCTACCTATATATATATATATATATATATATATATATATATATATATATATACACACACATATATATTTACAAAAAAACCTGGCGAGAGTGGCACAGACCGCTGAAACGTTAACCTCACCTTTGGTGTGATCTTGAATTATTGAGCCGTGAGTGCCACGTCTTCCTGTTCTATACAGTCTACATTACAGAGGCACCGGCCTGTGTGCCATTCAGCTTTTGGGAGTGCCTAACCTGCTGCTTTGTGTATATATATATATATATATATATATATATATATATATATATATAGATATATATATATATAGATATAGAGATAGATATATACACACATACATATGTGTGTATATATATATATATATATATATATATATATATATATATATATACACACACACACATACATATATATATATTACATACACACACTACTGGCAGCACTCCAATAGCTTTTCAGTCAGTGATTGTAATTGATACACTAAGTGACAGTTTACTTTCTCTTTATGTGTAACTACATACAGACTCACATATGTATGAACACATGCACCGGCACCCTTAGGCATCTGCGCTCCCACCGCTGACAGTGACTGCCGTCCCTGCCGCCTGACACTGCTGCCAATGTCCCGCAGCTCCCGCTGCTGATGGTGCCTGCCTCCCATGATGCTTTCTTCACTGCTGCGGTCCCGCTGCTGGCGCCTGCTATCCTCCGCCGATGCCCCGACTGCCGAAATCATGCAGCACCTCTCTCTGCTGAATGACCGTCTCCCCTGCCAGTGCAGAGTCCCTGCAGCTGAAGCGCCCGCCGCTGATGAGTGCTGCAGTGCCTCTCGGCGCAGCCCGCGCAATGTGTGAAGAGCTCTGCTGCCTGTGTCTATCAAAAAAAAACTTGGTCTGTCAGGGGGGTTTCTGGGTACTCAGAAACCCCCCCTGCGTGCGCCACTGCACCTGACAATAACACTTCACAATATAAAGATATATCTTATAAATAAATACAATAAACTATAATATAAAGCTATAAAACCTTTCGTATTTTGAAGAGTGTTAACTGTCAAAATACCATTGAGGGCCCCACATTTTTTTTTTGCAATTTCCTAGGTACTCTGTGATACTGCAGTACTAGATTGCAAACAGTTTAAGTAGAAATAAGTTTGAACAAGATGATTTTGCAGCAGGTTGGGGGTGCATGTAGTCCACAAGTGTTGGGCAGCTATATTATTACACTGTAATTTAGATCTGAGTTTTGGCACGCCCCTTGTTACATCTAAATCTTTCTGCACAATTTACATCTGCCCCACCTGCAGTGCATTCCCAACTTCAAATCAGGCCCTTTGTTACAAACAAACCTTATGCAGATAGGTGTAGGTTTCTTTCTTTATTAGAAAACAAACTGTTACATTGTTATACAAATAGTCTCCGGACCCCCAGAATCCTTCTTCCCTTTATATCCACAGACCCTATTAGTCCTATACTGTAATTCCAGGTTATTAAAAACCAAATTGTTAAATTTTTATACAAATACTCCCCAGAACCAATCTTCCCTCTATATCCCTAAACCCCATTGTTCCTATACTGGAGATCCAGAAAATTGGCCTTGGTTATCATGAAAATATGCAGCAAATTGGTCTTGGTCTCCATGAATATCTGTGGATGAGCCTTGGTCTGCAAAATAGTTTCCAGAAGAATCGCCTTGGTCACGTGCCATAAAGGTGTTGCCTTGTTCCGGTTTGATGATTGGATCTACTCCTGATCCCTTGTCTTCATTATCTACAAAAATAAAGATATGGTTGCAGTCAATGGTCTATCTGAGCGTGGGAAGGTTTCTATTACATATAATCTACATCAGCCATTATCCAGTGAAGCATTGGCCTGCACTTTGTGACTATTCTAAAGGCCCATATAGACGGGCCGATGTGGGAGAGATGTGTGCTGAGCGAACCGCTCAGCACACATCTCTCCCGCCGCTCAGCACAGCGCGATCTGTGTTGAGCGTGCGGGGGGAGATGGGGGGCCGCTCACTTCACCCAGCGGGTGAAGTGAGCGACCCGCTAGATTGGCCTGCATGCAGGCCAATCTAGCAATAGCGATGCGCGGGGCTGCGCATCGCTATCGCTGTAAGGGGTACACACGGAGCGATCAGGCTTAAATTCTAAGCAATCTAGTCAGATTGCTTAGAATATCGCTCTGTGAGTACCCACCTTTACTATACCCACATGGTGTAGAGATGACAATGTTCCTCCACTGTAAAATGATACTTAGAGGCTGATTCAATTAGTGGTGATGTGCACCAGGGTTCATCTGAGAACATATCCGTGATGTGTGCAGCTCCAGAATGGCACATTGCAGTCTATCTGATAAATGGTCAGTGTATAACCATTTGCTACAAATGGGTATTCTGGGATTTTAGGCCTTGGAGAAAATATTACTGATCAATTTTATTAAAAGTGAATGAATTGGACCATTTCATCTGAACTTTTACCTGGGCAACAATGTAAATCTATAGAATGACATATAAGAGCAGTAATTGTTTATGAAGTACAATGCAAACAACTCCATCTAAAGGCCCATACACACTTGACGATGCACACATCGTTAACGACCGTCGTTAACGACTTCCCTTGAACTTCCCTTGAACAGCTGAGCAAACGACCAAAGACGAAAGACCAAAGACCAAAGATGAAAGACCAAAGACCATAGACCATTCATCGTTGAAGCATCCAAGCTGAACAGTTTATTAAAATAAAGAGCTGGTGAACAGTGGCTTGGTCGTTGGTCTTTCACACCATACACATTCAATGACGTCTCTGGTCGGTAACAACCATAGTGGAAATTGAGCATACATGCTCCACAGATAAGCGAGGGTTGTTAACGTCCCGCGGGGCCGCGCATCGGTGGTCGTCGGATGCATACACACTTGACGATATAATGAGCGACGTCGTTGATGAGGGCTGAAATGAACGACGTCGTTCATTTTATCGTCAAGTGTGTATGGGCCTTAAGAGTGCTAATTTGTTTATTAACAGTTTCTTATATAATGCAGCATATTCCATAGCGCTTTATAATTCACACTAGCTATTAAAAAAACAAGTGTAATAATATTTTTATAAAAGACCCCTGGCTGCTGTCTTTTCTTACTGCCTAGATATCAGTTATTTATTAGTATATATGGGCTAATTTGCCTTGTTAGAAATAATTATCTGCATGATAAAATACATTATATCAATCAATCAGCTTAGAGACCTATCGGCAGTGGTGCAGAGGTGAGAGGGTACAAATTACCTGGGCCCAGGTCTGATAGAGGGGACAAGTGGGGGCCTTGGTCCCCCTTACCTAGCAGCAGCTGCAGCTCTTCCCCTCAGCCCGGCACACGCTGCTGTGTGGCCATGTAGGTGCTTAAAATACCATTTTTTCAGTATTTTTTGTCGATCAACCTAAAGTGACCGGGTTCTGAAAGAATTTGAATGTTGCTTTTACATTTTATGTATTTATGTTCAATTTCATCTTATTTATTAATTTATTCCTGGCACCTTAGATTGTACATGTGCGATTAAAGCTGGGCATACCCTATACATTTATCTGCCAGATCTGGCTGTTTGGAATGAAAAGCTGGTAATGAATGAGAGCAAATGACAATCAACCATTTGCTTCCAAACAGTGGAAAATGGACAAAAACTGTCATTCATACAAATTGATTAAATCTGTGATTTAACCAATTTGTTTGAACAACAGATTTTAATTCCAAAAGCCAGATCTGACAAATAATCTGCCAGATAATTGTATAGTATATACACAGCTTAAGTGCCCTTTATGTAACCTATGTCTACACACACAATAAATATATTTACACCACACATGTTGCCAGTATGAGCCTGAATGGATAATAATAACATATAGTAGCACAATATTAGACATTCTTATAAAAACCGAACCTCGCTCATCACTACATTCTTATCACCAACTATAATCCCACACATCAAACACATGTCTGTTTTATATGGTCATACCTGGACAGTCAGTACATCCATTGTTGTTGATCTCAACTATAGGGTAAGAAAAAGCCATCATTAGTCACCTGTATCAGTTACTTCTGTGATAATATTGTATATATATTTCTATAAATACCTGTCATTCTATTATCATATTACAATATTTCTTAGCAGGCATGCTTTCTGATTGCATGCTTACCCCGCCCATCACATGACCTGCCTGAGAACAGTGGGCTCCAACTCTACTATGCAAATGACATTTGACACTGTGGAATTAAATACAAAAGACAGCTGCAAGTAATGCAGGTATATGAGGGTATGGTTTGGGCCGTACACACCCCCACCACACATTATATTTGAGAAATAAATGAATAGCAAAACATAGATGGTTTAATAAACCAACATTACCTCTTAGGTAGAATCATTTATATAAAAATTAAATGTGAACGATGTGATTAAACTAAAAGCTGAGTTTGTTCCCATTGTCACAATGATAAGGGTTATTCAGAGTTATTAGCAAACCAAAAAAGTTATCAATTGGGAAAAACCATGTTGCTCGGCAGGTGGGGCAGATGTAATATGTACAGAGAGAATTAGATTTGGGTGGGTTATATTTTTCTGTGCATGGTAAATACTGCTGCTTTATTTTACACTGCAATTTAGATCTCAGTTTAAACACACCCCATCCAAATCTAAAGGGGGGGGGGGGTACTCACAGAGCGATCACTGCTTAAAACATAAGGAATCTGACTAGATTGCTTAGATTTTAAGCAGTGATCTCTCCGTGTTTACCCCCACAGTGATAGTGATGTGCAGCCCCGCGCATCGCTATCGCTAGTGCTAGATTGGCCTGCATACAGACTCAGTCTAGCAGTTCGTGGCCCCCCGTCTCCCCCTGCACACTCAGCACACATCTCTCCCCAAATTGGGCCGTGAATACGGCCCTTAACTCTGGCCCCAAATCTTCATCTGGCCCCAAATGACAATGAAAGGAGATGGATTAGTTATGGGTAGTCTAGTGCAAGTGCAGTGACTGGGGAAAGATTGTTCTGTAGTTGCTGGGGGCTCCCACATGTCTGTTCCCCGTGTCATCACTTCAATAAGAAAGTCTTTGTTATTGTATCTACTGTATGTGGAGTTATCATGTAAACTACATATAAATGTGCTTTACTATCGCAGTATATACAAGACAAACATGTCTGTATACCTGATGCATCTTTCAAACATCACAGCCAGGAATGTGCTGGATCTTGCACCCGGCAAATTCCAGGGTCTCCGCCCCGATCCTGCTAAAGAGCAGGTTGGGTACTTAGTCTCAGGTAGCTTGCATTCACACACAAACATCCCAGGTTGATGTGTATTCATGTATAAAAACCCAGGACTTTAGTGCTAGTGTGAAAGGGGTATAAGTAGATTAATCCTAGTTATTAATTCCCATATACATGCAAGTTGTTTTATTTGCAATGGTCACACTCTTAAAAATATATTACAGTATAATGAGTAACATAATATTACATTTATGTACTGATGGTGTAATGGATAGCATTACTGCCTCACAGCACTGAAGTCATGGGTTTGATTCCCATCATGGCCCTATCTGTGTGGACTTTGTATATTCTCCCCATACTTGCATGGGTTTCCTCTGGGTTCTCCCGTTTCCTCCCACAATCCAAAAATATACTGGTAGGTTAATTGGTTCCCAACAAAATTAACCCTAGCATGAATGTGTGTGCTTGTACATGTGATAGGGTATATAGAATGTAAGCTCCACTAGGGCATGGACTAATGTGAATGGCCAAATAATCTCTGTAAAGTGCTGCGGAATATGTGTGCTCTATATAAATCACTGGTAATAAATAAATGAGCATGCAAATAACTAATTCATATATCATTACACTGATAGAGCTTAGGATACCATAGATCAGTTTCCCCAAATCTGTCATTACAGTGCAGGTTTTAGGAATATCTATAATTGAGCACAGGTGACTTAATACCTCAGTCATTATGTTTTAACCATCTGGACTCGAGCATGGATATCCTTAAAACCTGGACTGTTATGTCGGCATTTGGGAAACTCGGCTATAGAACATACAGTAGGCTCCCAAACTCAGTCCACAGGACCCCAAACAGTTCATGTTTTCCAGGTCACCTAGAAGCTGCACAGGTGTAGTCATTACTCACTGACACATAAAAGATCTACTTGCAATGCTATGCACAGCCCCAGAAAACATGAACTGTATGTAGTTCTGAGTTTGAGAACTTTTGCTACAGATGTAATAATGACAGAACTACAGTAAGTCGATATATTGTATACACTCATGCACATATATAGCAATACAACTAATGGAAGCATGACTTACCGGGTAATGACAGGATGCTGGTAAAGCAGCAGAGGGTGAGTATGAGTGCTAGCTGCATTGTGAGCCACAGATCTGAGTCAGTACAGAGTATAAGGAGAGTGAGTGAGGAGTGGAGGTGAGAGGAGTCTTTATATAGGAGTCCCATCCTACTCTCCTACTGTATGTTGGAGGTCTGTGTATTCTGGGAGGGGCCACACTGAACAATACAGACTCCATGTCTACAGTCACATAATAATGTTATCACACTACAAGTTACATTACAGGGTCACACAGCTACATGGTATCTCTAGTTATTAGTCTTATCTGCTTACATTTTACATAGCAAACGTTACATCTCTTTCTCACCTAAATTGTTTCTGTTACACATTCAGTCATTCATCTTCTAATATTTCTGTTATTACTGATAGATGTACTGTTCATGTTATTTCCCAACATTATAATTGTTCTGTGTTCAGTATTGCAACATATTTTATTGTTACACACATAACATGTATACTTCACCCATTATAAACTGGTGAGTGAGGGCTGCAAAGGGAACCATTCTAAAAAATGGGGGATATGTTACGGTTACCCCCATATTGTAGAAGTGCCAGGCTCTGCGTGTTTGGATGCAGATTTCCTGGCCCCACAGCAGGAGTTCCGGTATCCAGCCTGAGTATGCTGGGACTGCGATTGATGGTGATCTGATGCTGTATCATCAGACGCAGTACTCGGGTCGGTGCTGCATGCAGGAGGCGTCTTTTTCCTCAGGAATATTTGAGCATCGCTGCTGTAACCAAAAATGCTGCATTAATGCTCACTGCCTCCATCTCTGAATCAGGGCCAATGTCCACAATACAGTCAAACCTACCATCTGTGTTACATTGTATGTTGTGTACATATACAATATTGTGTATATTGTATCTTATATAAATTGATTGCTTATTGTATAACACAAAGAGGTTTCAATAGACACCAACCAGTCATTGTTCCACAGTTACAATGATAGAAATAGGGGTGTCAAGTAAAGAACCATGTTGTCGACAATTTCTAAATGAGGCCATAGTCCCTTACAATGCCCATGCCAGACCCAGCTCTGAATACAGCCCAAGGCTGCACACACTTCACAGGAAGAAGTATTATTTAGCTAAAGGCTCACAGAACTTATACTGTAGTTAAGTATTCAATTTAGGCAATGACAGCCAGGTGCTGCACTACCAATGGATTCTTTGTCATCTTGCAACCACCAGCATTGCCGATTTTACTATATTCTGAATAGGTCACATCTCATGTTACCCTGGTGGCAGCTCAGTGTGAATGGGTCCTTGAAAAACATCCTGGGTCAAGTGCCCTGGCATTTCAAGGTAACTAGCAGGGTTGAACATGGGAGAAACCCAGGTTACCTGGCAGTGTGAATGGGAAAACCGGGTCATTTAACGTCGGTCCCGTTCAAATCTCATGGAGAGCCGACTCTCGAACACTTGAAGATAATATACTCTTTAAACATTGGTAGAATCAGAGGTGGATTTAAATGTTAAATCCACCTCTACCCTCCACCCCTACCTATCCTCCAGCAGCACGGGTGGAGGGCAGCTTTGATGTCACATGGGCAGTAAGGGGTGTTCTATCTTCCACTCAGCATGTAGTACCTGGAGCAGTAATTTCTGCTAATTACGCCTTTACTGCACAGATGGTGGGAGATGGGGCAGGAGGGTAAACATAAACACTGAACTGTAAAAGGGGGCATTGGGAATGAAGGGGCTCCTGTACATGACTTCAAGGATGGTAGGGGATGTTTAATATGCAGGAGAGGGATGGATAGTGGAGTGGGTTTAATATTCATCATTTTCCGGTCGGAGAGCATCTTGCTTGACTCCAGAATCCAGTTCATGGATATAGATTTCTTAGCTTTCAATTAGATAAAACACTAAAGAGTCCCACCTTTTAGGAGGTACTGGGGACTTGGGGATCAAAGTTAAGGTGTCACGATCCGGGTATCTGGACGCCATTTCTTACCCATCAGATGCCTCCTAAGGCTGGCTCAGCGCTCCAGGACCGGATCCCATCTGTTATCCTAATGTTCACATTCCTGCATCCTCTCCTGTCTCTCTGAGACGCTGTCACAGTAACGCCTTATTACATCTGGCATGGCGTCTTCCGCGGCCTCCGCCGCCGTCCCTGAGCTTCTGCATGCAGAGTGTCAGAGTGGCGATTACGTCAGCCGCGGCCTCCGCTGTGTCCGCGTGGTTGGATGTGCACTTGTCAGCCTGGCGTCTCCTGTCTCCAGTGGCCGGCGCCGCCATTACTGTTTTCATTACCACATGGATTACAAACCAAACTTCCCTCCAAGTGTCTGCATGGGCGCAGCCATCTTGGATTCTGTCAGCTGATCATTTCCACCAATCTGTTCTCAGTATTGATAATCTGCATAATTGCCTAGCCAATCCCTTCCTTGCTGCAGGTATAAATACACTGTGCCTGAGCAAGGAAGGCGTCAGTGCTTTGGTTGTCAAACCTAGTTCCTGTTTGTCTCTCTCCTGTGATTGTCTTCCAGGTTCCAGCTCCTGTCTCAAGACTTCCACCATAGAGACCCGCACCAGCATTCCACCTGCGGTGTAGCCTGACTCTCCAATCCATTGTGGATTCATCTGTTTCCAGCTACAACATTACCTGCTTCCAGCTCAGCTTCCAGCAGAGTACAGCTTCCCTTAAAGGGCCGGTGTCCTTTCTACACTTTACCACTCTCCACCGGTATTATTATTTCTCCGCTCTCAAGTTCTACATTTCAGTTCATATTTCATCGCTCCCAAGTTCATTTATTATTTAACTGGTTCCAGCCAGTATCCACTCCGTGCTAACAACAGTCTGGTTCCAGCCAGTATCCACAGCAGCTGTTTTATCTTCAGCAACCCAGCTTTTCCTGGAACACCAGCTGGCACAATCCTGGGTTATCTCCATTGCTACAGTCGGGCCTGGTAAGGACTTTCCATCTAGAAGATCATAAGAACTATCTCACACTACCAGTGCCCTGTGGCTCCTGCCATCCTGTAGTACCCAGGAACTGTATTTATTCTTTGCTGACTTTTACGTTTTCTTTTACTGCTGCTGTGTTGCGGAGTTGTCATAATAAACATCATTGACTTTTATCCAAGTTGTCGTGGTCACGCCTTCGGGCAGTTATTATTCATGTTACTTACATGTCCAGGGGTCTGATACAACCTCCCAGGTTCCGGTACATCTCAGCCCCTACAACTGAGGCTGCCTCCCGTCAGCTCAGGCCCTCAGTTGTGACATAAGGAAGCCAATGAAATTCATCAGAACATATAAAACTGCATACCAGGCGTGTGGAGCTGAATCAGGGACCAGCTGCTGGAAGGCCGATATCTCTGGTTCTGGGCATAGCAGTGACAAGCTTCCAGTCTCCACCGAGGGAGAGTCCCAACTTTTGGAATATTCCCTCAGAAACCAGACAGAACCTGTGATATCTGGCTCGGAAGAGCCATTAAAAGGCTCAGATGGGGACCACTGCTTTGAAGTCTGATTATTCCGGTTCCCCATTGCCAATTTTCAAAAATCTGGTACCCCTGTAAAAAGGGGACCCACAGCTATCAGCCTAGGGCCCTTAGACTCCTGGGCCCATGGGCAAGTGCCCATTGAGCCCATTCGAAAAGATGGCCCTTAATACACCACTTCCCTCACTGAATGTAGCAGGTCCCCATAACACATTATTACACCCTCACTCACTGACAGCATTGTATATGAGTGACCCAAGCTTACTGATTATAGCAGGCCCCATCACCTAAAATACTCATTATTATCCCCCCTCACTCACTGACTGCATTTCTAACAACATTTTATAATATCCATTATTACACCCCTTCGTCATTGTCTGTATTAATTATATAGTATATCAGTGCTTCACTCACTGATTGTAGTGCCTAAAGGCACTGATGTATAACACAATAAAGTCACTGATTGAGAAGTGCAGTAATGGGTATTATAAAGGATGGGGTATATAGTACAATCAGTAGGGGTGGTACTGATAGATAATACAGGCACCCATACCTTATTTATTATTACAACCAATGACATTAGTGCCTCCCCCTTACTGATTGTAGCAGCCTAGCAGGTCACCCATCCCTTATAATACCCATTATTACACCCCTTAGTCAGTGTGACTGTACTGATTATATATCAGCACCCCTTACAGCATATGGCAATGCCCCTTGGGAGGCCCCTGTGATTGCATTTCCCTGGAGGGCCCTTCATGCCCCAGTCCGACACTGTAGCTACACATACACACAAACACATGGGGCCAGCCGAGTGAGACAGCCAGATATCGGAGATTCCGGATGGGCTCTTATGGTTTTTTTTTTTAAAGTGGCAATTATTTATAAGGCAAAGCCAGGTTGGTTTTACCTTGTAAATAATTGCCACTTTAAAAAAAAGTACAAGGTCGGACAGAATCTTGGAGCTTCAGCCACCTTGCACTTCATTACAGCCTATGAAGAGAAATAGGGCTAATTTGGAAGTAGAATAGAACAGGGAGAGCTTAGGTCATGATAGGGATAGTCTTTCAAACTGTCAGTTTTAATTGAATATATGCAAATAAAACAGCTCAATGTAGCTTAATATTCTTTGGTGACATATTACAGAGTGCCTGTAATTATATTTTGCACTGCACTTTCATTTAGAATTCATCTGAATAAAGGGGTAATTCAGACCTGATCACTGCTGTGCGTTTTTGCACAGCGTGTGATCAGGTCTAAACTGCACATGCGTTGGCGCCACAGTGTGCCTGCACATGCCAGAGATGTGATAGGTATTTCAGCCCAGCGATTGCCTCTGCCTGATTGACAGGCAGAGGCGTTCGCTAGGCGGGAAGGGGTGGGCCGGCGGCATAGGGCTGCCACTTTGGAGGCGCGGTCCGGCAACGCAGGTGTGCCCGGACCATGCGGGGGCAGGCTGCAGTGGCTGCGTGATATCATATGCAGCTGCTGCAACCCAGAGAGCAATGGGTAACTCCCTGCCAGTGTGCAGGAGCTGCGCTGGTAGGGAGCTACTCTTCAGGTACAAAAGCATCACTGCCGTGCAATGCTTTTGTACTTGTGCAGGGGGGGGGGCAGAGCCAGACATGTGGGTGGACTAGCCCGGTGCTGGGCGCCCCCCCACATGTCTGTGAAAGTGATCGTGGATGTGGTAAATTTAGCACATATATGATCAAGTCTGAATTACCCCCAATATCAGGTGTTTAACTAATCCTTATAGCGTATGAAAGTAGCCACAGCCGCAGTGATCTATTGTTTCATGCAACTGCAGATATATCATAGAACTAGTGATGTGCACCGGAAATTTTTCGTGTTTTGGTTTTGGGTTCGGTTCCACGGCCGTGTTTTGGATTCGGACGCGTTTTGGCAAAACCTCACCGAAATTTTTTTGTCGGATTCGGGTGTGTTTTGGATTCGGGTGTTTTTTTTCAAAAAACCCTAAAAAACAGCTTAAATCATAGAATTTGGGGGTCATTTTGATCCCATATTATTATTAACCTCAATAACCATAATTTCCACTCATTTCCAGTCTATTCTGAACACCTCACACCTCACAATATTATTTTTAGTCCTAAAATTTGCACCGAGGTCGCTGGATGGCTAAGCTAAGCGACACAAGTGGCCGACACAAACACCTGGCCCATCTAGGAGTGGCACTGCAGTGTCAGGCAGGATGGCCCTTCAAAAAAATAGTCCCCAAACAGCACATGATGCAAAGAAAAAGAGGCGCACCAAGGTCGCTGTGTGACTAAGCTAAGCGACACAAGTGGCCGACACAAACACCTGGCCCATCTAGGAGTGGCACTGCAGTGTCAGGTAGGATGGCCCTTCAAAAAAATAGTCCCCAAACAGCACATGATGCAAAGAAAAAAAGAGGCGCACCAAGGTCGCTGTGTGACTAAGCTAAGCGACACAAGTGGCTGACACAACACCTGGCCCATGTAGGAGTGGCACTGCAGTGTCAGGCAGGATGGCCCTTCAAAAAAATTGTCCCCAAACAGCACATGATGCAAAGAAAAAAAGAGGCGCACCACAGGTATAGAATGTAGATGGATAGTATACTTAATGACGACACAGAGGTAGGCACAGCAGTGGCCTTCCGTATCGTACTGCTATATATAGTATACTGGTGGACACTGTGTCGGCAAACTGCAAAACTAAAATGCACCACAGGTATAGAATGTAGATGGATAGTATACTTAATGACGACACAGAGGTAGGCACAGCAGTGGCCTTCCGTATCGTACTGCTATATATAGTATACTGGTGGACACTGTGTCGGCAAACTGCAAAACTAAAATGCACCACAGGTATAGAATGTAGATGGATAGTATACTTAATGACGACACAGAGGTAGGCACAGCAGTGGCCTTCCGTATCGTACTGCTATATATAGTATACTGGTGGACACTGTGTCGGCAAACTGCAAAACTAAAATGCACCACAGGTATAGAATGCAGATGGATAGTATACTTAATGACGACACAGAGGTAGGCACAGCAGTGGCCTTCCGTATCGTACTGCTATATATAGTATACTGGTGGACACTGTGTCGGCAAACTGCAAAACTAAAATGCACCACAGGTATAGAATGTAGATGGATAGTATACTTAATGGATGACGACACAGAGGTAGGTACAGCAGTGCACTCTGCACTGTACTCCTCCTATATAATATTAATTACTGGTGGTCCCCAGTCCCCACAATAATAAAGCAGCACACTGAGCACAGATATGGAGTGTTTTTCAGGCAGACAACGTATACTGATGGTCACTGTCAGCAAAACTCTGCACTGTACTCCTGCTATAGCTGCTCCCCAGTCCCCACAATTAAGCAGTGTGAGCACTCAGCACAGATATATTATGCAGCACACTGAGCACAGATATGGTATGGAGTGTTTTTTTCAGGCAGAGAACGGATAAAAACTGGTGGTCACTTATCAGCAAAACTCTGCACTGTACTCCTCCTAACAGCTGCTCCCCAATCCTCCCCACAATTAAGCAATAAACCAATCAACTTCTACAATAAACGGAGAGGACGCGACGCCAGCCACGTCCTCTCCCTATCATCTCCAATGCACGAGTGAAAATGGCGGCGACGTGCGGCTGCTTATATAGAATCTGAATCTCGCGAGAATCCGACAGCGGGATGATGACGTTCGGGCGCGCTCGGGTTAGCCGAGCAAGGCGGGAAGGTTCGAACCTGCCTCGGACCCGTGTAAAATGGGTGAAGTTCGGGGGGGTTCGGTTTCCGAGAAACCGAACCCGCTCATCACTACATAGAACACAATTACTTATTTGCAGTCTTATATCCCTTTCGCACCAATAACCGGGTCCAACCTGCGTTATTGAACATGGTTTCATGCTGAGTCCAGCTTCTTGAAATCGTGTTTGCACTCCAGGCTGGACCCGGGTTATTGCTGGGTTATCTCTTTGCTGGTGCATGGAGATTAGAGATGTGCACCGGAAATTTTTCGGGTTTTGTGTTTTGGTTTTGGGTTCGGTTCCGTGGCCGTGTTTTGGGTTCGAACGCGTTTTGGCAAAACCTCACCGAATTTTTTTTGTCGGATTCGGGTGTGTTTTGGATTCGGGTGTTTTTTTCAAAAAACCCTAAAAACAGATTAAATCATAGAATTTGGGGGTCATTTTGATCCCAAAGTATTATTAACCTCAATAACCATAATTTCCACTCATTTTCAGTCTATTCTGAACACCTCACAATATTATTTTTAGTCCTAAAATTTGCACCGAGGTCGCTGGATGACTAAGCTCAGCGACCCAAGTGGCCGACACAAACACCTGGCCCATCTAGGAGTGGCACTGCAGTGTCAGGCCGGATGGCCCTTCCAAAAAATACTCCCCAAACAGCACATGACGCAAAGAAAAAAAAAAAGAGGCGCAATGAGGTAGCTGTGTGACTAAGATAAGCGACCCTAGTGGCCGACACAAACACCTGGCCCATCTAGGAGTGGCACTGCAGTGTCACGCAGGATGGCCCTTCCAAAAAACACTCCCCAAACAGCACATGACGCAAAGAAAAATGAAAGAAAAAAGAGGTGCAAGATGGAATTGTCCTTGGGCCCTCCCACCCACCCTTATGTTGTATAAACAGGACATGCACACTTTAACCAACCCATCATTTCAGTGACAGGGTCTGCCACACGACTGTGACTGAAATGAAGGGTTGGTTTGGACCCCCACCAAAAAGAAGCAATTAATCTCTCCTTGCACAAACTGGCTCTACAGAGGCAAGATGTCCACCTCATCATCATCCTCCGATTCATCACCGTGTACATCCCCCTCCTCACAGATTATCAATTCGTCCCCACTGGAATCCACCATCACAGCTCCCTGTGTACTTTGTGGAGGCAATTGCTGCTGGTGAATGTCTCCATGGAGGATTTGATTATAATTCATTTTAATGAACATCATCTTCTCCACATTTTCTGGAAGTAACCTCGTACGCCGATTGCTGACAAGGTGAGCGGCGGCACTAAACACTCTTTCGGAGTACACACTTGTGGGAGGGCAACTTAGGTAGAATAAAGCCAGTTTGTGCAAGGGCCTCCAAATTGCCTCTTTTTCCTGCCAGTATACGTACGTACTGTCTGACGTGCCTACTTGGATGCGGTCACTCATATAATCCTCCACCATTCTTTCAATGGTGAGCGAATCATATGCAGTGACCGTAGACGACATGTCCGTAATCGTTGTCAGGTCCTTCAGTCCGGACCAGATGTCCGCATCAGCAGTCGCTCCAGACTGCCCTGCATCACCGCCAGCGGGTGGGCTCGGAATTCTGAGCCTTTTCCTCGCACCCCCAGTTGCGGGAGAATGTGAAGGAGGAGATGTTGACAGGTCGCGTTCCGCTTGACTTGGCAATTTTCTCACCAGCAGTTCTTTGAACCCCAGCAGACTTGTGTCTGCCGGAAAGAGAGATACAACGTAGGTTTTAAATCTAGGATCGAGCACGGTGGCCAAAATGTAGTGCTCTGATTTCAACAGATTGACCACCCGTGAATCCTTGTTAAGCGAATTAAGGGCTCCATCCACAAGTCCCACATGCTCAGTGTTAGCTCCTCCTTCAATGTCTCCAGCTTCTTCTGCAAAAGCCTGATGAGGGGAATGACCTGACTCAGGCTGGCAGTGTCTGAACTGACTTCACGTGTGGCAAGTTCAAAAGGTTGCAGAACCTTGCACAACGTTGAAATCATTCTCCACTGCGCTTGAGACAGGTGCATTCCACCTCCTATATCGTGGTCAGTTGTATAGGCTTGAATGGCCTTTTGCTGCTCCTCCAACCTCTGAAGCATATAGAGGGTTGAATTCCACCTCGTTACCACTTCTTGCTTCAGATGATGGCAGGGCAGGTTCAGGCGTTTTTGGTGTTGCTCCAGTCTTCTGTATGTGGTGCCTGTACGCAGAAAGTGTCCCGAAATTCTTCTGGCCACCGACAGCATCTCTTGCACGCCCCTCTCGTTTTTTAAATAATTCTGCACCACCAAATTCAAGTTATGTGCAAAACATGGGACGTGCTGGAATTTGCCCATATTTAATGCACACACAATATTGCTGGCGTTGTCCGATGCCACAAATCCACAGGAGAGTCCAATTGGGGTAAGCCATTCAGCGATGATCTTCCTCAGTTGCCGTAAGAGGTTTTTAGCTGTGTGCGTATTCTGGAAAGCGGTGATACAAAGCGTAGCCTGCCTAGGAAAGAGTTGGCGTTTGCGAGATGCTGCTACTGGTGCCGCCGCTGCTGTTCTTGCGGCGGGAGTCAATACATCTACTCAGTGGGCTGTCGCAGTCATATAGTCCTGAGTCTGCCCTGCTCCACTTGTCCACATGTCCGTGGTTAAGTGGACATTGGGTACAACTGCATTTTTTAGGACACTGGTGAGTCTTTTTCTGAGGTCTGTGTACATTTTCGGAATCGCCTGCCTAGAGAAATGGAACCTAGATGGTATTTGGTACCGGGGACACAGTACCTCAATCAAGTCTATAGTTGGCTCTGCAGTAATGATGGATACCGGAACCACGTTTCTCACCGCCCAGGATGCTAAGGCCTCAGTTATCCGCTTTGCAGCAGGATGACTGCTGTGATATTTCATCTTCCTCGCAAAGGACTGTTGGACAGTCAATTGCTTGGTGGAAGTAGTAAAAGTGGTCTTACGACTTCCCCTCTGGGATGACCATCGACTCCCAGCAGCAACAACAGCAGCACCAGCAGCAGTAGGCGTTACACTCAAGGATGCATCGGAGGAATCCCAGGCAGGAGAGGACTCGTCAGAATTGCCAGTGACATGGCCTGCAGGACTATTGGCATTCCTGGGGAAGGAGGAAATTGACACTGAGGGAGTTGGTGGGGTGGTTTGCGTGAGCTTGGTTACAAGAGGAAGGGATTTACTGGTCAGTGGACTGCTTCCGCTGTCGCCCAAAGTTTTTGAACTTGTCACTGACTTATGATGAATGCGCTGCAGGTGATGTTCCGAGGTGGTTAACGTCCTTACCCCTACTTATTACAGCTTGACAAAGGCAACACACGGCTTGACAAATGTTGTCCGCATTTCTGTTGAAATACTTCCACACCGAAGAGCTGATTTTTTTGGTATTTTCACCAGGCATGTCAATGGCCATATTCCTCCCACGGACAACAGGTGTCTCCCCGGGTGCCTGACTTAAACAAACCACCTCACCATCAGAATCCTCCTTGTCAATTTCCTCCCCAGCGCCAGCAACACCCATATCCTCCTCATCCTGGTGTACTTCAACACTGACATCTTCAATCTGACTATCAGGAACTGGACTGCGAGTGCTCCTTCCAGCACTTGCAGGGGGCGTGCAAATGGTGGAAGGCGCATGCTCTTCACGTCCAGTGTTGGGAAGGTCAGGCATCGCAACCGACACAATTGGACTCTCCTTGTGGATTTGTGATTTCGAAGAACGCACAGTTCTTTGCTATGCTTTTGCCAGCTTAAGTCTTTTCATTTTTCTAGCGAGAGGCTGAGTGCTTCCATCCTCATGTGAAGCTGAACCACTAGCCATGAACATAGGCCAGGGCCTCAGCCGTTCCTTGCCACTCCGTGTGGTAAATGGCATATTGGCAAGTTTACGCTTCTCCTCCGACGATTTTATTTTAGATTTTGGAGTCCTTTTTTTACTGATATTTGGTGTTTTGGATTTTACATGCTCTGTACTATGACATTGGGCATCGGCCTTGGCAGACGACGTTGATGGAATTTCATCGTCTCGGCCATGACTAGTGGCAGCAGCTTCAGCACGAGGTGGAAGTGGATCTTGATCTTTCCCTATTTTTGGAACCTCAACATTTTTGTTCTCCATATTTTAATAGGCACAACTAAAAGGCACCTCAGGTAAACAATGGAGATGGATGGATACTAGTATACTTATGGATGACGAGTGACTGACGACACAGAGGTAGCTACAGCCGTGGACTACCGTACTGCGTCTGCTAGTATAGAGATGATAATGATATAAAAAATATATATATATCACTACTGCAGGTATATATAATATAATGACGGACCTGCTGGACACTGTCAGCAGACTCCTAAACTACTAGTATGAAGAAGATAGAAAATAAAAACCCCACCACAGGTAGGTATACAATTATGGACGAGCACTGACGACACAGAGGTATCCACAGCCGTGGACTACCATACTGCGTCTGCTAATATAGAGATGATAATGATATAAAAAAAAAATATATATATCACTACTGCAGGTATATATAATATAATGACGGACCTGCTGGACACAGTCAGCAGACTCCTAAACTACTAGTATGAAGAAGATAGAAAAAAAAAACCCCACCACAGGTAGGTATACAATTATGGACGAGCACTGACGACACAGAGGTAGCTACAGCCGTGGACTACCGTACTGCGTCTGCTAGTATAGAGATGATAATGATATAAAAAATATATATATATCACTACTGCAGGTATATATAATATAATATAATGACGGACCTGCTGGACACTGTCAGCAGACTCCTAAACTACTAGTATGAAGAAGATAGAAAAAAAAACCCCACCACAGGTAGGTATACAATTATGGACGAGCACTGACGACACAGAGGTAGCTACAGCCGTGGACTACCGTACTGCGTCTGCTAGTATAGAGATGATAATGATATAAAAAATATATATATATCACTACTGCAGGTATATATAATATAATATAATGACGGACCTGCTGGACACTGTCAGCAGACTCCTAAACTACTAGTATGAAGAAGATAGAAAAAAAAACCCCACCACAGGTAGGTATACAATTATGGACGAGCACTGACGACACAGAGGTAGCCACAGCCGTGGACTACCGTACTGCGTCTGCTAATATAGAGATGATAAAGATGATAGAGATGAACAAAAAAAATATAACACTACTGCAGGTAAATATTTATATAATATAATGAATGACGGACCTGCTGGACACTGTCAGCAGAATGCGTTTATAGAATAAAAAAAAAAAAACACCACAGGAGTGTTTAACTTTTTCAGGCAGACAATATACTGGTGGTCACTGGTCAGTCACACTGGCAGCAAAAGTGTGCACTGTACTCCTGCTATAACTGCACCCCAGTCTCCCCCACAATTCAGCTGTGTGAGCAGTGAGCACTCAGCACAGTCAGATATACATACAGGGGCGGAACTGTGGGAGGCAGTGGAGTCGGCTGCCGCCGGGCTCCTGACCTGCAGGGGGCACATCTCCTCTACTGTCTCCCGCTGCCTGATCGCCGCTGCTCAGCGGCGGAACTTGCGCCTGTGCAAGCGGTGCAATGCACCGAGGCTCAGCGCTAAGACGGGGCCCACAGCTGGCAGCAGTGTAATGAGTCACACTGACTCATTACACGCTGCGCTGCAGGCCTTGACACAGGAGGAAGCCGCCCTGGACGTGAGCGCACAGTGCCAGCAAGTGAGAAGGGTGAGCTCATCACCCTTCATCTCGGCACCACGCTGCTGCAGCTTCCTCCAGACTCCTGGTCTCTGCCACCGCTGCATGCTGGGAGAAGGGGGAGGGAGGAGGGACAGTCACGGCAGCAGTGTGTGTGGAGAGTGAGGACTGGGAGACATCGGCTCAGCCGCAGTGAGGAGCCTTCCAGGAGCCAGGAGGTGCAAAGTATGATATACACACATGCAAATGCTGGCTGTGTGTGTATGTATTTAGCTGTGTGTGTGTTTTGCTATGGGTGTATGTGTTTTGCTAGGGATGTATGTGTGTGGTTTTGCTATGGGGGTGTGTATGTATTTTGCTATTGGTGTATGTATACTGTATTTTTTTGCTATGGGTGTGTGTTTGTGTATGTGTATATGTGTTTTGCTATGTTTAGTAGTGTGTGTGTGTGTTTGTACGTTTTTGCTATGGATGTGTGTGTGTGTATATGTATTTTGATGTGTGTGTGTTTACTATGTGTGCATATACAGTATACTGTATATCCATATCTACAGATGTAGCCACACTCACGACTAGTGTTCCCATGTCTATAAATTGTGCGTGCGCTATAGAGAGAACGTCGGCTGCGACTTAGCGCAGCACTGCGTTCACTGAAGCTTGTCGCAATGCGTACGCCCATACCAGCGCATCACGGCAAAAATGAGGCTGGCTACATCTGTTTCTATCTAGCTCACATTCCTCGTAGTTAATGTTGGTGTGCACATCAGGTAGACACTGGCGTAACGTGTATAAGGCTCTCAACAGTGTGACGTAACGTGTATAAGGCTCTCTACTGGGTGACGTAACGTGTATAATGCTCTCTACTGTGTGACGTAACGTGTATAATGCTCTCTACTGTGTGGCGTAACGTGTATAATGCTCTCTACTGTGTGACGTAACGTGTATAAGGCTCTCTACTGGGTGACGTAACGTGTATAATGCTCTCTACTGTGTGACGTAACGTGTATAATGCTCTCTACTGTGTGGCGTAACGTGTATAATGCTCTCTACTGTGTGACGTAACGTGTATAATGCTCTCTACTGTGTGACGTAACATGTATAATGCTCTCTACTGTGTGGCGTAACGTGTATAATGCTCTCTACTGTGTGACGTAACGTGTATAATGCTCTCTACTGTGTGACGTAACGTGTATAAGGCTCTCTACTGTGTGACGTAACATGTATAATGCTCTCTACTGTGTGGCGTAACGTGTATAAGGATCTCTACTGTGTGACGTAACGTGTATAATGCTCTCTACTGTGTGACGTACCGTGTATAAGCCTCTCTACTGTGTGACGTACCGTGTATAAGCCTCTCTACTGTGTGACGTAACGTGTATAAGGATCTCTACTGTGTGACGTAACGTGTATAATGCTCTCTACTGTGTGACGTAACGTGTATAATGCTCTCTACTGTGTGACGTAACGTGTATAAGGCTCTCTACTGTGTGGCGTAACGTGTATAAGGATCTCTACTGTGTGACGTAACGTGTATAATGCTCTCTACTGTGTGACGTAACGTGTATAATGCTCTCTACTGTGTGACGTAACGTGTATAATGCTCTCTACTGTGTGACGTAACGTGTATAAGGCTCTCTACTGTGTGACGTAACGTGTATAATGCTCTCTACTGTGTGACGTAACATGTATAATGCTCTCTACTGTGTGGCGTAACGTGTATAAGGATCTCTACTGTGTGGCATAACATGTATAAGGCTCTCTACTGTGTGACGTAACGTGTATAATGCTCTCTACTGTGTGGCGTAACGTGTATAAGGCTCTCTACTGTGTAACGTACCGTGTATAAGCCTCTCTACTGTGTGACGTAACGTGTATAAGCCTCTCTACTGTGTGACGTAACGTGTATAATGCTCTCTACTGTGTGGCGTAACGTGTATAAGGATCTCTACTGTGTGGCGTAACATGTATAAGGCTCTCTACTGTGTGACGTACCGTGTATAAGCCTCTCTACTGTGTGACGTAACGTGTATAATTCTCTCTACTGTGTGGCGTAACGTGTATAAGGCTCTCTACTGTGTGGCGTAACATGTATAAGGCTCTCTACTGTGTGACGTAACGTGTATAAGCTTCTCTACTGTGTGACATAACGTGTATAATGCTCTCTACTGTGTGGCGTAACGTGTATAAGGCTCTCTACTGTGTGGCGTAACGTGTATAAGGCTCTCTACTGTGTGACGTACCGTCTATAAGCCTCTCTACTGTGTGACGTAACGTGTATAAGCCTCTCTACTGTGTGACGTAACGTGTATAATGCTCTCTACTGTGTGGCGTAACATGTATAAGGCTCTCTACTGTGTGACGTACCGTGTATAAGCCTCTCTACTGTGTGACGTAACATGTATAAGCCTCTCTACTGTGTGACGTAACGTGTATAATGCTCTCTACTGTGTGGCGTAACGTGTATAAGGATCTCTACTGTGTGGCGCAACGTAACTTTAGAGTACTATTGTATGGCGACACCCTTCTCAGTGAGACAAATTTCTGGGTGATGCGCTTCACCTATTTATAATATAGGAGGGGGGCCCAATGCATATTGTTGCACCTGGGCCCACCATTCTCTAGTTCAGCCACTGCCGTTGATAATTGTTTTTTTAACGATTCTTCCAGACGGAGGAGCTGTGTCAGTGGCACGGAAGCTGCCTCCTGTATATACAGAGAGCTGGCACTGGCTGCAGCTAGGGGGAGCTCCAGAGCGCAGCTCCTCCCGGGCCCTTCCAGTTAAGCAAGCCAGCTGAGGGAAGCTCTCTGTTCCTCCATCAGGCTGATGATAGCCAAAGGTAGGCACTGGCAGCACTTGCCTCAAGCTTTAATAAATGTTGGAAGCACTGTGTTTTGTGTGTGCATGTTTTTAAGTGAGGTGTGTGTGTGTGTTTTAAAGAAAGTTGTGTATTCAAGTAAAAGAGGCGTGTGTGTGTGTGTAAGTGAGAGGCGTGTGTGTAAGTGTGAGGCATGTGTGTGTGTGAGGTGTGTGTGTGAGTGTGTGTGTAAGTGAGAGGCATGTGTGTGAGAGGCAAGGATTAAAGGGGCATTTGAGCATTTCTACAGGACTATGTACAGAGCACACACATGGTCTGGGTACACGCTACCGTACAAATATATGGAGGGGTGTCAGTTTCTGAATGTGTGTGTGAGAAGCATGTGTGTGTGTGTGTAAGTGAGAAGCATGTGTGTGTGTAAGTGAGAAGCATGTGTGTGTGTAAGTGAGAGGCATGTGTGTGTGTAAGTGAGAAGCATGTGTGTGTGTGTAAGTGAGAAGCATGTGTGTGTGTGTGTGTAAGTGAGAGGCATGTGTGTGTAAGTGAGAGGCATGTGTGTGTGTAAGTGAGAAGCATGTGTGTGTGTAAGTGAGAGGCATGTGTGTGTAAGTGAGAGGCATGTGTGTGTAAGTGAGAAGCATGTGTGTGTGTGTAAGTGAGAAGCATGTGTGTGTGTAAGTGAGAAGCGTGTGTGTGTAAGTGAGAGGCATGTGTGTGTGTAAGTGAGAAGCATGTGTGTGTGTAAGTGAGAGGCATGTGTGTGTAAGTGAGAAGCATGTGTGTGTGTAAGTGAGAAGCATGTGTGTGTGTAAGTGAGAAGCATGTGTGTGTGTAAGTGAGAAGCATGTGTGTGTGTGTAAGTGAGAAGCATGTGTGTGTGTAAGTGAGAAGCATGTGTGTGTGTAAGTGAGAAGCATGAGTGTGTGTAAGTGAGAGGCATGTGTGTGTGTAAGTGAGAAGCATGTGTCTGTGTAAGTGAGAGGCACGCATGTGTAAGTGAGAGGCATGTGTGTGTTTAAGTGAAAGCGGTGTGTGTGTGTGTGTGTGTGTGTGTGTGTTTTAAGTGAAGGAGGTGTGTATGTGAGTGAAAGAGCCATGTGTAAGTGAAAGGCCTGTGTGTGTTTAAGTGAAAGTGGCGTGTGTGTGTTTAAGTGAAAGAGGCGTGTGTATATGTTTAAGTGAAAGAGGCGTGTGTGTTTTTAAGTGAATGAGGTGTTTGCGTGTTTTTTTTTTTATATATATCGGCACACCACTGCGCTAAAGCATCTCCACCGAGACCTGCTGGCGGGGGAGGGAGCACTGTAGGTGTACTATAATGGTATGCTGGTGTCTGTTTTATTGTAATGACTGACTTGGAGTGCATCCACTTTGTATGTGTATGTATATTACTATTGGGAAAGGTACCTGAGCACGCTACTACTGTTCACCCTGAGTGCCGGATAGTTACATATGGTATGTGTGTGTATATGTAGGGGGGCACCAACATTTATCATGCCTCCGGGCAACTGGGACGAACTTACGCCACTGTACCTTCCCCAGTACAGCCCCCAGCAGCAGTGATAGCACCTAGTTATCACTATCCCAGAGTAGCCAGCACCATACACTACCCTCCCCAGTACAGCCCCCAGCAGCAGTGATAGCACCTAGTTATCACTATCCCAGAGCAGCCAGCACCATACACTACCCTCCCCAGTACAGCCACCAGCAGCAGTGATAGCACCTAGTTATCACTACCCCAGAGCAGCCAGCACTGTACAGTACCCTCCCCAGTACAGCCCCCAGCAGCAGCGATAGCACCTAGTTATCACTACCCCAGAGCAGCCAGCACTGTACAATCCCCCCCTTCAAGACAACAAGTACTTGTCACCTAGCCTCTCTATAAGTTGGTGTCCGGTCTTTGGGTCCACAACACTTAGGTCAACACTCAATAGGTTGACCACTATTAGTCAACATGCATCAGGTTGACATGGCAAAGGTCGACACATGAAAAGGTCAACATCAGTTTTTCATATTTTTTCTTAATTTTTTTGAACTTTTTCATACTTTATGATCCACGTGAACTACATTTGGGAATAATAACCCGAAGCAAGGTGAGCGAAGCAAACCATGCAAGGAGACACGGGGTGTAATTCAGACCCGATTGCTGCTGTGCATTTTCCCACAGTGGGCAATCGGGACTGAACTACGCATGCACCTCAATGCGCAGGTGCGTCGGTCCGCAGTGACGGGGATCACCCGGCAAGATGGTGCAAACAAAGTAATCGCATCGGCGATCGCAAGGTGACTGACAGGAAGAGGCTATTTGTTGGTGGTAACTGACCATATTAGAGGAGTGTCCAGAAAAACACAGGAGGATCCAGGCATTTGGAAGAAGGGTTTCTGACGTCAGCTCCGGCCCCGATCATCGCAGCAGCTGAGTAAGTCCTGGGCTATACAGAGACTGCACAAACTTTTGTTTGTGCAGATCTCCGCACATGCGATCGCACACCTGCACAGAGAATTCCCCCCGCTGTAGGCGGCGATTACCTGATCGCAGGTATGAAAAAAAGCACACACTAACGATCATGTATTAATTCGGCCCACAGGGCACTAATTGAGGTTCCCTGTCACTTTACAAAGAAAACAACACCCCAAAAAATAAAAAAATAACTAATATCGACCTTTTCCAGGTCGACCTAATTACGGTGTCAACCTAGGCACTGTCGAGCAATAGTAGTCGACCTAATGACTGTCGACCTAGTTACTGTCAGCCCTTTAATCCACACCCCTATAAATCAGCCGGTGATATGTAAATAAATAAAGACTATATATATTCTCAATAAAAGAAACCAGCACCTCCAATTAATGCATAATAAATCCTTGATCAAAAAACTAGAGATGTGCACTTGAAATTTTTCGGGTTTTGTGTTTTGGTTTTGGGTTCGGTTCCGCGGCCGTGTTTTGGGTTCGACCGCGTTTTGGCAAAACTTTACCGAATTTTTTTTGTCGGATTCGGATGTGTTTTGGATTCGGGTGTTTTTTTCAAAAAACACTAAAAAACAGCTTAAATCATAGAATTTGGGGGTCATTTTGACCCCAAAGTATTATTAACCTCAAAAACCATAATTTCCACTCATTTTCAGTCTATTCTGAATACCTCACACCTCACAATATTATTTTTAGTCCTAAAATTTGCACCGAGGTCGCTGGATGACTAAGCTAAGCGACCCTAGTGGTCGACACAAACACCTGGCCCATCTAGGAGTGGCACTGCAGTGTCACGCAGGATGGCCCTTCCAAAAAACACTCCCCAAACAGCACATGACGCAAAGAAGAAAAAAAGAGGCGCAATGAGGTAGCTGTGTGAGTAAGATAAGCGACCCTAGTGGCCGACACAAACACCTGGCCCATCTAGGAGTGGCACTGCAGTGTCACGCAGGATGGCCCTTCCAAAAAACACTCCCCAAACAGCACATGACGCAAAGAAGAAAAAAAGAGGCGCAATGAGGTAGCTGTGTGAGTAAGCTAAGCGACCCTAGTGGCCGACACAAACACCTGGCCCATCTAGGAGTGGCACTGCAGTGTCACGCAGGATGGCCCTTCCAAAAAACACTCCCCAAACAGCACATGACGCAAAGAAGAAAAAAAGAGGCGCAATGAGGTAGCTGTGTGAGTAAGATAAGCGACCCTAGTGGCCGACACAAACACCTGGCCCATCTAGGAGTGGCACTGCAGTGTCACGCAGGATGGCCCTTCCAAAAAACACTCCCCAAACAGCACATGACGCAAAGAAGAAAAAAAGAGGCGCAATGAGGTAGCTGTGTGAGTAAGCTAAGCGACCCTAGTGGCCGACACAAACACCTGGCCCATCTAGGAGTGGCACTGCAGTGTCACGCAGGATGGCCCTTCCAAAAAACACTCCCCAAACAGCACATGACGCAAATAAAAATGAAAGAAAAAAGAGGTGCAAGATGGAATTGTCCTTGGGCCCTCCCACCCACCCTTATGTTGTATAAACAGGACATGCACACTTTAACCAACCCATCATTTCAGTGACAGGGTCTGCCACACGACTGTGACTGAAATGACGGGTTGGTTTGGACCCCCACCGAAAAAGAAGCAATTAATCTCTCCTTGCACAAACTGGCTCTACAGAGGCAAGATGTCCACCTCATCATCATCCTCCGATATATCACCGTGTACATCCCGCTCCTCACAGATTATCAATTCGTCCCCACTGGAATCCACCATCTCAGCTCCCTGTGTACTTTGTGGAGGCAATTGCTGCTGGTCAATGTCTCCACGGAGGAATTGATTATAATTCATTTTAATGAACATCATCTTCTCCACATTTTCTGGAAGTAACCTCGTACGCCGATTGCTGACAAGGTGAGCGGCGGCACTAAACACTCTTTCGGAGTACACACTTGTGGGAGGGCAACTTAGGTAGAATAAAGCCAGTTTGTGCAAGGGCCTCCAAATTGCCTCTTTTTCCTGCCAGTATACGTACGGACTGTCTGACGTGCCTACTTGGATGCGGTCACTCATATAATCCTCCACCATTCTTTCAATGGTGACAGAATCATATGCAGTGACAGTAGACGACATGTCCGTAATCGTTGTCAGGTCCTTCAGTCCGGACCAGATGTCAGCATCAGCAGTCGCTCCAGACTGCCCTGCATCACCGCCAGCGGGTGGGCTCGGAATTCTGAGCCTTTTCCTCGCACCCCCAGTTGCGGGAGAATGTGAAGGAGGAGATGTTGACAGGTCGCGTTCCGCTTGACTTGACAATTTTGTCACCAGCAGGTCTTTGAACCCCAGCAGACTTGTGTCTGCCGGAAAGAGAGATACAAGGTAGGTTTTAAATCTAGGATCGAGCACAGTGGCCAAAATGTAGTGCTCTGATTTCAACAGATTGACCACCCGTGAATCCTTGTTAAGCGAATTAAGGGCTCCATCCACAAGTCCCACATGCCTAGCGGAATCGCTCCCTTTTAGCTCCTCCTTCAATGCCTCCAGCTTCTTCTGCAAAAGCCTGATGAGGGGAATGACCTGACTCAGGCTGGCAGTGTCTGAACTGACTTCACGTGTGGCAAGTTCAAAAGGTTGCAGAACCTTGCACAACGTTGAAATCATTCTCCACTGCGCTTGACAGGTACATTCCACCTCCTATATCGTGCTCAATTGTATAGGCTTGAATGGCCTTTTGCTGCTCCTCCAACCTCTGAAGCATATAGAGGGTTGAATTCCACCTCGTTACCACTTCTTGCTTCAGATGATGGCAGGGCAGGTTCAGGCGTTTTTGGTGGTGCTCCAGTCTTCTGTACGTGGTGCCTGTACGCCGAAAGTGTCCCGCAATTCTTCTGGCCACCGACAGCATCTCTTGCACGCCCCTGTCGTTTTTAAAAAAATTCTGCACCACCAAATTCAAGGTATGTGCAAAACATGGGACGTGCTGGAATTTGCCCATATTTAATGCACACACAATATTGCTGGCGTTGTCCGATGCCACAAATCCACAGGAGAGTCCAATTGGGGTAAGCCATTCCGCGATGATCTTCCTCAGTTGCCGTAAGAGGTTTTCAGCTGTGTGCGTATTCTGGAAACCGGTGATACAAAGCGTAGCCTGCCTAGGAAAGAGTTGGCGTTTGCGAGATGCTTCTACTGGTGCCGCCGCTGCTGTTCTTGCGGCGGGAGTCCATACATCTACCCAGTGGGCTGTCACAGTCATATAGTCCTGACCCTGCCCTGCTCCACTTGTCCACATGTCCGTGGTTAAGTGGACATTGGGTACAACTGCATTTTTTAGGACACTGGTGAGTCTTTTTCTGACGTCCGTGTACATTCTCGGTATCGCCTGCCTAGAGAAGTGGAACCTAGAAGGTATTTGGTAACGGGGGCACACTACCTCAAGAAATTGTCTAGTTCCCTGTGAACAAACGGCAGATACCGGACGCACGTCTAACACCAACATAGTTTCAAGGCCTCAGTTATCCGCTTTGCAACAGGATGACTGCTGTGATATTTCATCTTCCTCGCAAAGGACTGTTGGACAGTCAATTGCTTGGTGGAAGTAGTAAAAGTGGGCTTACGACTTCCCCTCTGGGATGACCATTGACTCCCAGCAGCAACAACAGCAGCGCCAGCAGCAGTAGGCGTTACACGCAAGGATGCATCGGAGGAATCCCAGGCAGGAGAGGACTCGTCAGAAATGCCAGTGACATGGCCTGCAGGACTATTGGCATTCCTGGGGAAGGAGGAAATTGACACTGAGGGAGTTGGTGGGGTGGTTTGCGTGAGCTTGGTTACAAGAGGAAGGGATTTACTGGTCAGTGGACTGCTTCCGCTGTCGCCCAAAGTTTTTGAACTTGTCACTGACTTATTATGAATGCGCTGCAGGTGACGTATAAGGGAGGATGTTCCGAGGTGGTTAACGTCCTTACCCCTACTTATTACAGCTTGACAAAGGCAACACACGGCTTGACAAATGTTGTCCGCATTTCTGTTGAAATACTTCCACACCGAAGAGCTGATTTTTTTGGTATTTTCACCAGGCATGTCAACGGCCCTATTCCTCCCACGGACAACAGGTGTCTCCCCGGGTGCCTGACTTAAACAAACCACCTCACCATCAGAATCCTCCTTGTCAATTTCCTCCCCAGCGCCAGCAACACCCATATCCTCCTCATCCTGGTGTACTTCAACACTGACATCTTCAATCTGACTATCAGGAACTGGACTGCGAGTGCTCCTTCCAGCACTTGCAGGGGGCGTGCAAATGGTGGAAGGCGCATGCTCTTCACGTCCAGTGTTGGGAAGGTCAGGCATCGCAACCGACACAATTGGACTCTCCTTGTGGATTTGGGATTTGGAAGAACGCACAGTTCTTTGCGGTGCTTTTGCCAGCTTGAGTCTTTTCATTTTTCTAGCGAGAGGCTGAGTGCTTCCATCCTCATGTGAAGCTGAACCACTAGCCATGAACATAGGCCAGGGCCTCAGCCGTTCCTTGCCACTCCGTGTGGTAAATGGCATATTGGCAAGTTTGCGCTTCTCCTCCGACAATTTTATTTTAGATTTTGGAGTCCTTTTTTTACTGATATTTGGGGTTTTGGATTTTACATGCTCTGTACTATGACATTGGGCATCGGCCTTGGCAGACGACGTTGCTGGCATTTCATCGTCTCGGCCATGACTAGTGGCAGCAGCTTCAGCACGAGGTGGAAGTGGATCTTGATCTTTCCCTAATTTTGGAACCTCAACATTTTTGTTCTCCATATTTTAATAGGCACAACTAAAAGGCACCTCAGGTAAACAATGGAGATGGATGGATACTAGTATACTTATGGATGGACCAGCGACTGCCGACACAGAGGTAGCTACAGCCGTGGACTACCGTACTGTGTCTGCTGCTAATATAGACTGGATGATAATGAGATGAAATTAATATATATATATATATATATATATATATATAATATCACTAGTACTGCAGCCGGACAGGTATATATATTTATTATGTAATGACTGATGACGGACCTGCTGGACACTGTCAGCTCAGCAGCACCGCAGACTGCTACAGTAAGCTACTATAGTAGTATGTATCAAGAAGAAAGAGAAAAAAAAAAACCACGGGTAGGTGGTATACAATTATGGATGGACCAGCGACTGCCGACACAGAGGTAGCTACAGCCGTGGACTACCGTACTGTGTCTGCTGCTAATATAGACTGGATGATAATGAGATGAAATTAATATATATATATATATATATATATATATATAATATCACTAGTACTGCAGCCGGACAGGTATATATATTTATTATGTAATGACTGATGACGGACCTGCTGGACACTGTCAGCTCAGCAGCACCGCAGACTGCTACAGTAAGCTACTATAGTAGTATGTATCAAGAAGAAAGAGAAAAAAAAAAAACCACGGGTAGGTGGTATACAATTATGGATGGACCAGCGACTGCCGACACAGAGGTAGCTACAGCCATGGACTACCGTACTGTGTCTGCTGCTAATATAGACTGGATGATAATGAGATGAAATTAATATATATATATATATATATATATATATATATAATATCACTAGTACTGCAGCCGGACAGGTATATATATTTATTATGTAATGACTGATGACGGACCTGCTGGACACTGTCAGCTCAGCAGCACTGCAGACTGCTACAGTAAGCTACTATAGTAGTATGTATCAAGAATAAAGAGAAAAAAAAACCACGGGTAGGTGGTATACAATTATGGATGGACCAGCGACTGGCGACACAGAGGTAGCTACAGCCGTGGACTACCGTACTGTGTCTGCTGCTAATATAGACTGGATGATAATGAGATTAAATTAATATATATATATATATATATATATATATATAATATCACTAGTACTGCAGCCGGACAGGTATATATATTTATTATGTAATGACTGATGACGGACCTGCTGGACACTGTCAGCTCAGCAGCACCGCAGACTGCTACAGTAAGCTACTATAGTAGTATGTATCAAGAAGAAAGAGAAAAAAAAAAACCACGGGTAGGTGGTATACAATTATGGATGGACCAGCGACTGCCGACACAGAGGTAGCTACAGCCGTGGACTACCGTACTGTGTCTGCTGCTAATATAGACTGGATGATAATGAGATGAAATTAATATATATATATATATATATATATATATATATAATATCACTAGTACTGCAGCCGGACAGGTATATATATTTATTATGTAATGACTGATGACGGACCTGCTGGACACTGTCAGCTCAGCAGCACTGCAGACTGCTACAGTAAACTACTATAGTAGTATGTATCAAGAAGAAAGAGAAAAAAAAAACCACGGGTAGGTGGTATACAATTATGGATGGACCAGCGACTGCCGACACAGAGGTAGCTACAGCCGTGGACTACCGTACTGTGTCTGCTGCTAATATAGACTGGATGATAATGAGATTAAATTAATATATATATATATATATATATATATATATATAATATCACTAGTACTGCAGCCGGACAGGTATATATATTTATTATGTAATGACTGATGACGGACCTGCTGGACACTGTCAACTCAGCAGCACCGCAGACTGCTACAGTAAGCTACTATAGTAGTATGTATCAAGAAGAAAGAAAAAAAAAACACGGGTAGGTGGTATACATATACAATTATATATATATTATATACAATTATATATATATATATATATATATATATATATATATATATATTAAACTGGTGGTGATTAATTAAACTGGTGGTCAGGTCACTGGTCACACTATCAGCAACTTGCAAGTAGTACTCCTAAGCAGACAATCACAATATTTACTGGTGGTCAGTGTGGTCACAATGGCAGTGTGGCACTCTGGCAGCAGAGTGCCAGCAAAAGTGTGCACTGTACGTTAAAATATTTACTCCTGCTCTCAGACTCTAACTGCTCCCCACTGTCTCCCCCACAAGTCAGATATACAGTCACACTATCACTTCAGCAAGTAGTAGTACTCCTCCTAATGCTCCCCAAAATTACTAAAGTAAATAATACTGTGTCTGGCGTCCTCTCCGTTTATAGAGAGTGAGACTACTAGAGTAGAGAGTACTCTAGTAGTCTCACTCTCTATAAACGGAGAGGACGCCAGCCACGTCCTCTCCCTATCAATCTCAATGCACGTGTGAAAATGGCGGCGACGCGCGGCTCCTTATATAGAATCCGAGTCTCGCGATAGAATCCGAGCCTCGCGAGAATCCGACAGCGGGATGATGACGTTCGGGCGCGCTCGGGTTAACCGAGCAAGGCAGGAAGATCCGAGTCGCTCGGACCCGTGTAAAAAAAAACTGAAGTTCGGGCGGGTTCGGTTTCCGAGGAACCGAACCCGCTCATCTCTACAAAAAACATGTGTTGAATGAATAAAACACCAAAGGCATCAAAGAGCAGTATCAGAACAAGCACATGGGGTACCTGCTGGAAGCAAACTGCATAGCTCCGCAGTGTAGCAGCTGATCATGATGCAAGCCACCGGTGACAGTAGGTTAGTGAGTCATCAGCCATTTCGGTGCTCAAAAAGGCACCTTCATCCTGGATCAGCTGCTACACCTCGGAGCTATGCAGTTTGCGTCCAGCAGGTATCCCATGTGCTTGTTCTGATACTGCTCTTTGATGCCTTTGCTGTTTATTTCAAGTAACACATATATTTTGATAAAGGATTTATTATGCATTAATTGGAGGTGCTGGTTTCTTTTATTGAGACTACTGCAACTGATTATGTGACCAGCACTCTTACCATGGACTATAATTGTGTGCGTCAGACTATAAAAATTATATTATATTAAGCAAAAAATACTCCGGCACTCATGGCATCCCCAAACAGTGGGTGTAACTTGCTCCGGTGCCCTCCTCAGGGTAAAACCCTATGTATACATACAGATGAACGATAAGAGGCGGCACTCAGCAGACTTGTGAAAAAACTTCAGACCAATATATTCAGTGCAGTCAACGTTTCGGGGACCACCTCCCCGTCTTCAGGACAAGTGTGCAGTGTTATACAGACAAATTTATACCTATCTACTTACCCCCCTGATCAGTTTCCCCGCCAGCGTCTCCCACGGCCGCGTCTCCCGCGCTCTCAGGCCGGCGTCCATCCCGCACCACGTGATCCGGACCACCTGATGCAGAAGTGACGTCACGGCGCCCGGCCGGGCCGCGTTACCATGGTGACCCTGTAGTAACAATAATAACAGACACATACAGGGTTATCACACACGATCGGACAATATTTCAGTGCATCAGGTCCCTTAGGGACATTATCATATAAAAAAAACATACAATTTACAATGGCCTAACACCATTATCGTGTCTGTGAGAAACATATAATTAAGACGATCCCTGACAACCAGGGAACGGTGTGCATACAAGTAAATAAACCGATCAGTGCTTTTATTGAGACTACTGCAACTGATTATGTGACCAGCACTCTTACCATGGACTATAATTGTGTGCGGCAGACTATAAAAATTATATTATATTATATTATATTATATTATATATATATATATATATATATATATATATATATACACACACACACACACACACACACACACACACACACACACACACACACACACACACATACTGTCTTTTGTTGCCCATTATATTCAGCATGGTTGGTTTTACATCTATATTGTGTTACAGCTACATTGTGCTACATTTACATTGTGAGATACAAAGTGCTGTTCTTATACATTTTTGCAGCTAAGTCAAAACACACAATACAGAATAAGCTGTGATACATTGGTATAATAAAAAATATAATTGGTAAAATTAAAATAAAATCACACATATTGAAATAAAAAATATTTATTCAAAACATGCAGAAGTAGGCAGACACTATCTGTCTACTTCTGTGACATCACAAGTTGGAGAGAAGTTGGCTGGTTTAATAATAACGTTTTCTAGTTGGTTAGATGTGTGAAGCACCATTTTCAGTTGTATAGACCAGTTGGTCAGTTGGATGGCTGGAGGAAAGTTGGTCTGATGTATGGCTTATTTTCGGAGGCTAATAGTGATAAGAGAGCTGGCAGAGAAGATTGCATGAGGAATGCAACCATGCTGCTGTTAGCTGTTACTGGACAGCTTATTGCACGAGACTAAAGATTTTGGGATGAACCACTTGCATGATTACACTACAATTGGTGTATGAGTGCCTTGCCTGTGTTCCTTCAGCAGGGTTGGATTGGCCCATGGGAATACTGGAATGGTTTGCTGGTGGGCTTGGCCCCATGGCCCCACCCTCTCCTTACTGGCTGTGCTTCCCCCATTCCTGGCCAATTCATATATTGTGCCCCAGTCTGCCCATAAGTGGGCACTAAGACTCATTGGTGGAAGAGGGGGGAGAGAGGGAGGCTGCTGGACACTGTGGGGGGAGAGAGCCACTGATGGGGGCAGAGAGGGGGGCATGATAGCTGCTGCAGGGGGAGAGAGCCACAGTGGGGGGCACAAAGGGATTGCTGGCTGCTGTGGGGTGACAGAGAGGGTGTTTGCTATTCACTGCTGGAGGGAGAGAGTGGCATGCTGGTGTCTACTGCACAGGGGTGTGTGTATGTGCTTAAGTGGGTGTCAGGGGTCCCTGCTATGAGCCTCCTAAACTGTGCTCATGTCTATATATACATTTGTGTCAGTATCTGTTTGTGTGTCCGCATCAGTGTATCAGCATCTGTGTCAGCATCAGTGTGTCAGCATCAGTCTGTGTGTCAGCATCAGTGTCCCCATCCCACCCCACCCCTGCAACCCAAGGATGTACACTATCCACCAAATTTTTTATTGTGGAGCTCAATGTGTTTTTTTTTTCCATGTGAGGGTCAATGTTTTTATTTTTTTATCTGTGGGAGCCAATGTGTTTTATTTTTTTCCTGTGGGGGATAGGTTTTTATTTTTCCTGTCCAGGGTCAATGTGTTTTTTTTCTGTGTGGCATCAATATGTTTTGTATTTTTCTGTTGGTGTCCATATGTGTTTTTTTCCCTGTGGGGGGCAATATTTTTTTCTGTGGGTTTCAATGTTTTTTATATGAGGATCAATGTGTTTTTATTACTGTGTGGGCCAGTGTGGCAGCGTCTGTGTGTCAGCCCCTGTAGACACAATACTCCCTTCCAACCCAGGGACATACACTATCCACCATATTTTTGTTCCTGTGTTGGCCAATGTGTTTTTTTTTCTGTAGGGCCAGTGTGTGTGTTAGCGCCAAGAGGCACGCATCCTGGGCATTGCTTAGGAGCCGGGACTGTGCAATCTAGCAGTAATTGGTGCAGCATCATTTATATTCTTCCCCAGTACACTCCCAAAACACTGGTGATAGTTCCTGCTTTTATGAGAACCTGTCAGCTCACGTGAGAACCAGTCTGCTCATGTGAGAACGTGTCTATACATAAAACCTAGGGGCATCTGCGTACGGGGTGGACCTAATCTGCCCTGGAGAGGCGGCTGCTATAGGCAAAGTCTTTGGCTGCAGGAGGCTAAAAGACTGCTGGGCAAGGGTAATTGCATGAGCACCAGCCACAACCATTGGAAAGCCTATTGCACACTGTAGTCCACGTAACAGTGTGTGTGGGTAAACCTGTGGGGGCCAATGTGTTTTACATTTTTCTTGTGGGGGCCAATGTGTTTTATTGTTTTCTGTATGGGCCAATGTTTTGGGGGGTTTCTGTGGAGGTCAGTGGATTTTTTTCTGTGGAGGCCAATGAGGGGGATAATGTTTGTTTAATTTCCTGTGGGGGGGCAATGTTTTTTTTAATGTTCTCTGTGGGAGACTTTTTTTGTTCTCTGTGGGGGCCAATGTGCTTTTTTTCTGTGGGGCCAATGTGTTTTTAGTCTGTGTGTGGGAATGTGTCCTGTTTTACAGGACACATTCCAGCTGCAGCAGCCAGGGAGCCTATGTCCCCTGCGGGACAACGTTGCTGACAGCGCTGGGACAGCTTGTCTGTCCCCAGCGCCTGTCAGTGTGTGGCGGCGGGTGTCCGGTGCAGGGATTACCCTTTTCCCTGCACCGGACCAGAGGCTGCGGGGGCATTTGAATGTTGGCGCCCTCCGGGAGCCAATCGCGGCTCCCGGAGCGGCAGCCAATCGGAGAGGGGCGCGGCGAGCCAATCGGCGCTCGCCGCGTCATAGGCCCCACCCCCAGAGTCTGACGTCAGATGCCGGGCGGGAGCCTGAAGAAAAGACCGCGCGCGGGGGCGCGAAGTCAGAAGAGGACGCCGGGCGGGAAGAACAGAGAGAAGACGCCGGGAGAAGACGCCGCGCCGCGCCAAAGAGCGGTGAAGAGGTCCTGAGGCCGCGGAGGAGGCCAGGAGACGCCAGGCCCCTTGAAGAAGATATCCAGCGGCGGCTGGATGCGGAGAAGAGCAGCGGAGGCGACGCCGCTGGCCAGGACGGGTCAGCGGCAGAAGAGGGCACCGGAGATCCCTGGATCAGGTGAGGCCTCAGTGAGGCTACCCTCCAGTGACGTGCGGTGAGGTGAGGCAGGTGAGGCAGAGCCTTTCCTGTCATACTTACGTTTAAACCAGAGTTTTGACTGAATAAAATATATGAAAAATACTGATAATTTGTTTGAAATATCTTCTTTGCATTATTCTAATAATTTTTATAGCCCAAACTCAGGGGTAAAAAGTCTATGGCAGGTGAGGCAGTGCCTCACCTGTGTATCCTTTCCGCACATCTCTAATCAAAACTCACCAGATTTCCAGGAGTTTATACTGCTGCACCTGTGTATAATGCCCAGATGTACCCTCTGGCTCATATATTGCATGTAAATCTGGCTCTGGGGTTAGCCAGTGCCTCCTGAGCCATTTAGCTCACCGCACGTCCCTGCTACCCTCACCCCCTCCCTTTTTCCTCCCTCGACCACCAGGGACGGGCATTAGGCCCGAGGGCACAATTCGGGCACTAGGCCTGGGCGCAGATAGGAGATTGGGGGCCATTATTTGATTAGGTGGTTTGGGCATTAGGCCCAAGCCACCCTCTCCCTGTGGCACCAGTTAGGCGGGCACTAGGCCCGGGGGGCATATCAGGCAATAGGCCTGTGGGGCATTAGAGGGCATTAGGCCCTAGGGTATTTTGGCCAGCTAGGGATATCTAAAGGTGACGCTGGGTACTAGGCCCAGGTCACCCCGCGTGTGACAGGTTAGGCGGGCGCTAGGCCCGTGGGTGAAATCAGGCCTCCGGCCTGTGTGCAGCTAGGGGGCGCTAGGCCCAGTGAATAAGACCCCCGAGGTGAGTACAGGTGGCACTGGGCGCTAGGCCCAGGCCACCCTGAGGTATTTAGGTAGGCAGGCCTGGGGCCCACATAAGGGAAGGTACAGGAGGTGTGTATGCCGTGCGGCGACCACCCCCTTTCCAGCGGGAGGGATTTGAAGGGACAGCACCGTGTGATCTTGTATTCCGATATTGTGATGTATGTTGTTACCGTGCAGGGCAAAGTGTATGCGTTGTTTAAGTTGTGCATAGTTGTGTCGCACCACCCACACGAGCTAGTTTGAGGGCTCTGTTTATGTAGCTAGTGTAGCCGGACGCACACTAGGGTAGTTCTTGGCCCTGCACGGCTGTTTCTCTTTGCCTCCTTACAGGGACCTGTAAGTGGAGAAGATCGGAGTGCAAGACTTGTGACGGTGAGTAGCATCCGTGTACGTTTGTCCCTTGTCTGTCCCCGAGCGCCGGAGTCGGGATTGCTAACGGACGTGAGAATCCTTTTCATCACACTACGTGCGAGAGCGCGAGTGTGTGAAAGCTGGGTGGCTGAGGCTTTGTGCCAGTGATGATCTTTCACCCAACCGGTGAAGGTCGCGGTCACCCCTGGGGTATCCCCTTTTTCAGTGGAAGAAGGGTTGATACCCCTTTAAGGTAAACTATTCTCTCCTCAGCTTGGTCGTCGGTCAGCTCCGAGAGGGAATCGCCGTGTCCGGATCCGACGGAAGATTTGCCAGGTCCGTTGAAGGTTCCGGTACCTGAAGGTGAGAGAGAGCGGCGCCTGGTGAGTACCGAGACTACACCTGCACGGCAGCAGGCACCACCACACGCGCAGCCGCACCTCTCACATGTGCATGCATTTGTGTTGCACCACACATGCGTCCTCCTGATGCTGTTCGTACAGAGTCACGGATTCAGATGCATGCATCAAGAAATGTATTAGAAATGTGTTGGAATTCCCTGGGCGTTTAGAAAAGGGTTTGATATCCAGACACAAAAGGTAATGTAGTATGGGCATGTTGCTGATAGTGGTTGTTTACAGAAATGCTGAATCACACACATTGGAGGCCATACTTGGATGATCTGCACTTAGCATAGCATTTAAAAACACACAAAGCATGATGGCAGCATCTGTAGGCACTGACAGTGGGAGTCTCAGTCCATGCATATTTACAAGCACATATACAAGGGAAGTGCATTGTAGCGACATTACTATAAATTCACAGACACAACTGCAGCAAAAGATGTAAGTTAGGCCACATAAGGAGAGACCCGCCCTGCTTGACAGACCCCACCCCTTTAACCATTAGGGCTCCATCAATTTCCTGGGCTGGTTTTCCATCCCAATCCGCCCCTGTCCTCCAGCTTAATTTTCCCCAATGTCTTGCCAGCCTCATCCTTGCCTGTGTCTCTACAGCAACATCCATGCTCTGTTACTCCAGCACCACCATGGTGTTTACATTCACATCTCCCCTATGTCTCTCCAGCACCCTCTGCTCTGGGTCTCAACATCTCCAGCCATTGACTCTTCTCTTCTGTGTTTCCCAGCCTTATTCTCTGCTGTGTATCTCAGCATCATCCCCCTGTGTCCATTGGCCTTGTCCAACCCCTGTACCTCTGCACTACATTCCCCAAAGCGTCAGCATTATCCTTCCAAGCCACTGCATCACCACCCATACCAACCCTCGCATACCCCCTTGTGTCTCTCCATCTATAGCCACACTTACCTACTGCTGCCAGCTGCTTCTCTTTGCAGTTTCTCTGCGATCTGACAGCACAACGTTATATAGTGCTTTTTCTCCCATAGGACTCAAGGCACTTTATAGACATCAAAGCCAATCCCAAATGGTAAAAGTGACAGTTGGGAGCTGGCTGGCAGGAGCAACACTCATGAACAGCAACGAGTGACAACGAGAACATCACTCATAGCCAAATCTGCCCTTTGTATTACAGCAAGTAGAAAAACACATAATGCAGGGTTGCTGCAGTCATTTTGGCATGTTGGGCACACTATGTAGCCCTGTTTAGAAATAGTTTAATAAATAACCTGCTGTGTCATGGTCTTTACCCTGGAACAGCCATCTTGTACATTGCTGAGATCCATGATCTAGAGTTCATTTTAATAATATTATGAATTTTGCCCAATTAAATATCATTTCTGCATATAAAAACAACAATAAGAAATAATATAAATGTGGTATTTAGCAACAGTCCCATGTTGGGGCACAGACACTGATGATAGCCCAGTGAACAGTTGGAAGTAAAGCGATAGCTTCCTACAGAGGCTGATGCTCTAGTATAGGATAAAGGGTAGATATCCAAAGGATCCCTTTCCAATAAGAAATGTTGAACATTAGCGCATAGGCTACTATGGACTAACTCCATCTGAAGCTAAGGGTGTGTACACACTATGCAATATTGCATACGATCCGGCTGCTATTGGCTTATGATATTGTATAGTATGTATGCTCAATATTGGGTTTGAGGCGCACTCCCGCTGGTCATGTGCTGCATAACGCGATGGACCTACCAAATGCAGCTTGTCCCTGCTCCTCCTACCTCCACCACTCCCACTGATGTGTACATAACCTTAGCTTATTGGATCTTGGTAAATTTGCCGTAATCACAGTCTCTAAACACAGCTATGGTGACAGTTTTTGTGAATGATAAATGAGGGACCACAATAGATATCTCTGATTTCTGCTGCAGTACCCTGATAAATATCAACATTACATAAAAAAGTCAATTTTCTGAGAACTGGTGAATTACTGTAACCTGATAATTATGACCCTATGGGGTAAATTTGCTAAAGCTTCTAAAAATTAAAAGTGGTGATGTTGCCCATAGCAACCAGATTCTATCATTTTCTAGGTTGCAATAGAGAAATGACATACAGAATCTGCTTGGTTGCTATAGGCAACATTCCCACTTTTCATTATAAGAAGCTTTAGTAAATTTACCCACAATGAGTAGACGGCCCAGATCTGTGAGTAGACTGCGGCATAGTGTTGGCCCCACCTCCGGTCTAATCATTATGGCACTTCATGCAATTACATATTAAAGTCCCAATAGCATCATGAAAATGCAGCAGAGAGCAGAGGTGATAACATGATGGACCTCAGCAATGCAATGAAGATATTATAGATAAATCACAAATTGTATTGTGTGCTACAAATTAAATACAATTGACCTTGCTGAGTTTGGGATTCAATATAATAAAGTAAGTTGTTCTGCATTTGACTGGAAATCTCATCTGATGTCTGTGCCGGTTTGCTGATGATTAGATAATTTAGCGCTTCTTTGTTAATTCAATCACAGCAAAGTTTTAATCCGTTTAAACAGACTAATCTGTATTTGAATTGTCTGATACCCACCGACAGACGTCATCGCAGATCAAAGAGCTCTTATCAGACAATAAGGAATAACACAGTTACCTTTTCATTTGTTACAGTTGACACAAACTGTATGGATTGTAATGGTAGAAGTAGTCTCGTCTTCTGCTCTATAGTGCTGAGTATTGTGCTTATCAGACCGGTTGTACAGTTATGTCAGATGGGAGTACATACACATCCAATACTCCTATGAGATGTAGATTGAATGAGGTGATATTAATAATCACTGCTAAGGTCACATCCTGCTTATATTACATTGTCCTAGAAACATTATGGGGCTGGGGCTGAATTGGACCAAAAACACATTTTATATTGCCTGGGCAACCTGTGTCCTGGCTTTGTGTGAAAGGGACTGCCCAGGTTCAGGGACTGATCTTGAAAATGTGACAGAGTCAAGCTATTAGTATGCAGAGAGCTGGATTACCAGCAATTAGAGATGATGTCATCTCCATTAGAGATGAGCGGGTTCGGTTCCTCGGAATACATAGATGATATTATCATGCAGCACACTGAGGCTGAGCACAGATATGGTATGTGACTGTGTATCGTTTTTTTTCAGGCAGAGAACGGATTATATTAAATAATAAATAAAACTGGTGGTGGTTAGTCACTAGTAACTAGTAACTAACTATCAGCAAAACTCTGCACTCTGAGTACTCCTAATGCTCCCCAAAATTACTAAGTAATCAACTCAAGTGTCTCTATCTATTCTAACGGAGAGGACGCCAGCCACGTCCTCTCCCTATCAATCTCAATGCACGTGTGAAAATGGCGGCGACGCGCGGCTCCTTATATAGAATCCGAGTCTCGCGATAGAATACGAGCCTCGCGAGAATCCTACAGCGGGATGATGACGTTCGGGCGCGCTCGGGTTAGCCGAGCAAGGCGGGAAGATCCGAGTCTGCCTCGGACCCGTGTAAAAAGGCTGAAGTTCGGGGGGGTTCGGATTCCGAGGAACCGAACCCGCTCATCTCTAATGGAGATGACATCATCTCTAATTGCTGGTAATCCAGCTCTCTGCATACTAATAGCTTGACTCTTTGTCACATTTTCAAGATCAGTCCCTGAACCTGGGCAGTCCCTTTCACACAAAGCCAGGACACAGGTTGCCCAGGCAATATAAAATGTGTTTTTGGTCCAATTCAGCCCCAGCCCCATAATGTTTCTAGGACAATGTAATATAAGCAGGATGTGACCTTAGCAGTGATTATTAATATCACCTCATTCAATCTACATCTCATAGGAGTATTGGATGTGTATGTACTCCCATCTGACATAACTGTACAACCGGTCTGATAAGCACAATACTCAGCACTATAGAGCAGAAGACGAGACTACTTCTACCATTACAATCCATACAGTTTGTGTCAACTGTAACAAATGAAAAGGTAACTGTGTTATTCCTTATTGTCTGATAAGAGCTCTTTGATCTGCGATGACGTCTGTCGGTGGGTATCAGACAATTCAAATACAGATTAGTCTGTTTAAACGGATTAAAACTTTGCTGTGATTGAATTAACAAAGAAGCGCTAAATTATCTAATCATCAGCAAACCGGCACAGACATCAGATGAGATTTCCAGTCAAATGCAGAACAACTTACTTTATTATATTGAATCCCAAACTCAGCAAGGTCAATTGTATTTAATTTGTAGCACACAATACAATTTGTGATTTATCTATAATATCTTCATTGCATTGCTGAGGTCCATGATGTTATCACCTCTGCTCTCTGCTGCATTTTCATGATGCTATTGGGACTTTAATATGTAATTGCATGAAGTGCCATAATGATTAGACCGGAGGTGGGGCCAACACTATGCCGCAGTCTACTCACAGATCTGGGCCGTCTACTCATTGTGGGTAAATTTACTAAAGCTTCTTATAATGAAAAGTGGGAATGTTGCCTATAGCAACCAAGCAGATTCTGTATGTCATTTCTCTATTGCAACCTAGAAAATGATAGAATCTGGTTGCTATGGGCAACATCACCACTTTTAATTTTTAGAAGCTTTAGCAAATTTACCCCATAGGGTCATAATTATCAGGTTACAGTAATTCACCAGTTCTCAGAAAATTGACTTTTTTATGTAATGTTGATATTTATCAGGGTACTGCAGCAGAAATCAGAGATATCTATTGTGGTCCCTCATTTATCATTCACAAAAACTGTCACCATAGCTGTGTATAGAGACTGTGATTACGGCAAATTTACCAAGATCCAATAAGCTAAGGCTATGTACACATCAGTGGGAGTGGTGGAGGTGGGAGGAGCAGGGACATGCTGCATTTGGTAGGTCCATCGCGTTATGCAGCACATGACCAGCGGGAGTGCGCCTCAAACCATACATACTATACAATATCATAAGCCAATAGCAGCCGGATCGTATGCAATATTGCATAGTGTGTACACACCCTTAGCTTCAGATGGAGTTAGTCCATAGTAGCCAATGCGCTAATGTTCAACATTTCTTATTGGAAAGGGATCCTTTGGATATCTACCCTTTATCCTATACTAGAGCATCAGCCTCTGTAGGAAGCTATCGCTTTACTTCCAACTGTTCACTGGGCTATCATCAGTGTCTGTGCCCCAACATGGAACTGTTGATAAATACCACATTTATATTATTTCTTATTGTTGTTTCTATATGCAGAAATGATATTTAATTGGGCAAAATTCATAATATTATTAAAATGAACTCTAGATCATGGATCTCAGCAATGTACAAGATGGCTGTTCCCGGGTAAAGACCATGACACAGCAGGTTATTTATTAAACTATTTCTAAACAGGGCTACATAGTGTGCCCAACATGCCAAAATGACTGCAGCAACCCTGCATTATGTGTTTTTCTACTTGCTGTAATACAAAGGGCAGATTTGGCTATGAGTGATGTTCTCGTTGTCACTCGTTGCTGTTCATGAGTGCTGCTCCTGCCAGCCAGCTCCCAACTGTCACTTTTACCATTTGGGATTGGCTTTGATGTCTATAAAGTGCCTTGAGTCCTATGGGAGAAAAAGCACTATATAACGTTGTGCTGTCAGATCGCAGAGAAACTGCAAAGAGAAGCAGCTGGCAGCAGTAGGTAAGTGTGGCTATAGATGGAGAGACACAAGGGGGTATGCGAGGGTTGGTAAGGGTGGTGATGCAGTGGCTTGGAAGGATAATGCTGACGCTTTGGGGAATGTAGTGCAGAGGTACAGGGGTTGGACAAGGCCAATGGACACAGGGGGATGATGCTGAGATACACAGCAGAGAATAAGGCTGGGAAACACAGAAGAGAAGAGTCAATGGCTGGAGATGTTGAGACCCAGAGCAGAGGGTGCTGGAGAGACATAGGGGAGATGTGAATGTAAACACCATGGTGGTGCTGGAGTAACAGAGCATGGATGTTGCTGTAGAGACACAGGCAAGGATGAGGCTGGCAAGACATTGGGGAAAATGAAGCTGGAGGACAGGGGCGGATTGGGATGGAAAACCAGTCCAGGAAATTGATGGAGCCCTAATGGTTAAAGGGGTGGGGTCTGTCAAGCAGGGCGGGTCTCTCCTTATGTGGCCTAACTTACATCTTTTGCTGCAGTTGTGTCTGTGAATTTATAGTAATGTCGCTACAATGCACTTCCCTTGTATATGTGCTTGTAAATATGCATGGACTGAGACTCCCACTGTCAGTGCCTACAGATGCTGCAATCATGCTTTGTGTGTTTTTAAATGCTATGCTAGGTGCAGATCATCCAAGTATGGCCTCCAATGTGTGTGATTCAGCATTTCTGTAAACAACCACTATCAGCAACATGCCCATACTACATTACCTTTTGTGTCTGGATATCAAACCCTTTTCTAAACGCCCAGGGAATTCCAACACATTTCTAATACATTTCTTGATGCATGCATCTGAATCCGTGACTCTGTACGAACAGCATCAGGAGGACGCATGTGTGGTGCAACACAAATGCATGCACATGTGAGAGGTGCGGCTGCGCGTGTGGTGGTGCCTGCTGCCGTGCAGGTGTAGTCTCGGTACTCACCAGGCGCCGCTCTCTCTCACCTTCAGGTACCGGAACCTTCAACGGACCTGGCAAATCTTCCGTCGGATCCGGACACGGCGATTCCCTCTCGGAGCTGACCGACGACCAAGCTGAGGAGAGATCACTGGCACAAAGCCTCAGCCACCCAGCTTTCACACACTCGCGCTCTCGCACGTAGTGTGATGAATAGGATTCTCACGTCCGTGAGCAATCCCGACTCCGGCGCTCGGGGACAGACAAGGGACAAACGTACACGGATGCTACTCACCGTCACAAGTCTTGCACTCCGATCTTCTCCACTTACAGGTCCCTGTAAGGAGGCAAAGAGAAACAGCCGTGCAGGGCCAAGAACTACCCTAGTGTGCGTCCGCTACACTAGCTACATAAACAGAGCCCTCAAACTAGCTCGTGTGGGTGGTGCGACACAACTATGCACAACTTAAACAACGCATACACTTTGCCCTGCACGGTAACAACATACATCACAATATCGGAATACAAGATCACACGGTGCTGTCCCTTCAAATCCCTCCCGCTGGAAAGGGGGTGGTCGCCGCACGGCATACCCACCTCCTGTACCTTCCCTTATGTGGGCCCCAGGCCTGCCTACCTAAATACCTCAGGGTGGCCTGGGCCTAGCGCCCAGTGCCACCTGTACTCACCTCGGGGGTCTTATTCACTGGGCCTAGCGCCCCCTAGCTGCACACAGGCCGGAGGCCTGATTTCACCCACGGGCCTAGCGCCCGCCTAACCTGTCACACGCGGGGTGACCACCTGGGCCTAGTACCCAGCGTCACCTTTAGATATCCCTAGCTGGCCAAAATACCCTAGGGCCTAATGCCCTCTAATGCCCCACAGGCCTATTGCCTGATATGCCCCCCGGGCCTAGTGCCCGCCTAACTGGTGCCACAGGGAGAGGGTGGCTTGGGTCTAATGCCCAAACCACCTAATCAAATAATGGCCCCCAATCTCCTATCTGCGCCCAGGCCTAGTGCCCGAATTGTGCCCTCGGGCCTAATGCCCATCCCTGGTGGTCGAGGGAGGAAAAGGGGAGGGGGTGAGGGTAGCCTCACTGAGGCCTCACCTGATCCAGGGATCTCCGGTGCCCTCTTCTGCCGCTGACCCGTCCTGGCCAGCGGCGTCGCCTCCGCTGCTCTTCTCCGCATCCAGCCGCCGCTGGACATCTTCTTCAAGGGGCCTGGCGTCTCCTGGCCTCCTCCGCGGCCTCAGGACCTCTTCACCGCTCTTCGGCGCGGCCCGGCGTCTTCTCCCGGCGTCTTCTCTCTGTTCTTCCCGCCCGGCGTCCTCTTCTGACTTCGCGCCCCCGCGCGCGGTCTTTTCTTCAGGCTCCCGCCCGGCATCTGACGTCAGACTCTGGGGGTGGGGCCTATGACGCGGCGAGCGCCGATTGGCTCGCCGCGCCCCTCTCCGATTGGCTGCCGCTTCGGGAGCCGCGATTGGCTCCCGGAGGGCGCCAACATTCAAATTCCCCCGCAGCCTCTGGTCCGGTGCAGGGAAAAGGGTAATCCCTGCACCGGACACCCGCCGCCACACACTGACAGGCGCTGGGGACAGACAAGCTGTCCCAGCGCTGTCAGCAACGTTGTCCCGCAGGGGACATAGGCTCCCTGGCTGCTGCAGCTGGAATGTGTCCTGTAAAACAGGACACATTCCCACACACAGACTAAAAACACATTGGCCCCACAGAAAAAAAGCACATTGGCCCCCACAGAGAACAAAAAAAGTCTCCCACTGAGAACATTAAAAAAAACATTGCCCCCCCCCACAGGAAATTAAACAAACATTATCCCCCTCATTGGCCTCCACAGAAAAAAATCCACTGACCTCCACAGAAACCCCCCAAAACATTGGCCCATACAGAAAACAATAAAACACATTGGCTCCCACAAGAAAAATGTAAAACACATTGGCCCCCACAGGTTTACCCACACACACTGTTACGTGGACTACAGTGTGCAATAGGCTTTCCAATGGTTCTGGCTGGTGCTCATGCAATTACCCTTGCCCAGCAGTCTTTTAGCCTCTTGCAGCCAAAGACTTTGCCTATAGCAGCCGCCTCTCCAGGGCAGATTAGGTCCACCCCGTACGCAGATGCCCCCAGGTTTTATGTATAGACACGTTCTCACATGAGCAGACTGGTTCTCACGTGAGCTGACAGGTTCTCATAAAAGCAGGAACAATCACCAGTGTTTTGGGAGTGTACTGGGGAAGAATATAAATGATGCTGCACCAATCACTGCTAGATTGCACAGTCCCGGCTCCTAAGCAATGCCCAGGATGCGTGCCTCTTGGTGCTAACACACACACTGGCCCTACAGAAAAAAAAACACATTGGCCAACACAGGAACAAAAATATGGTGGATAGTGTATGTCCCTGGGTTGGAAGGGAGTATTGTGTCTACAGGGGCTGACACACAGACGCTGCCACACTGGCCCACACAGTAATAAAAACACATTGATCCTCATATAAAAAACATTGAAACCCACAGAAAAAAATATTGCCCCCCACAGGGAAAAAAACACATATGGACACCAACAGAAAAATACAAAACATATTGATGCCACACAGAAAAAAAACACATTGACCCTGGGCAGGAAAAATAAAAACCTATCCCCCACAGGAAAAAAATAAAACACATTGGCTCCCACAGATAAAAAAATAAAAACATTGGCCCTCACATGGAAAAAAAAAACACATTGAGCTCCACAATAAAAAATTTGGTGGATAGTGTACAACCTTGGGTTGCAGGGGTGGGGTGGGATGGGGACACTGATGCTGACACACAGACTGATGCTGACACACTGATGCTGACACAGATGCTGATACACTGATGCGGACACACAAACAGATACTGACACAAATGTATATATAGACATGAGCACAGTTTAGGAGGCTCATAGCAGGGACCCCTGACACCCACTTAAGCACATACACACACCCCTGTGCAGTAGACACCAGCATGCCCCTCTCTCCCTCCAGCAGTGAATAGCAAACACCCTCTCTGTCACCCCACAGCAGCCAGCAATCCCTTTGTGCCCCCCACTGTGGCTCTCTCCCCCTGCAGCAGCTATCATGCCCCCCTCTCTGCCCCCATCAGTGGCTCTCTCCCCCCACAGTGTCCAGCAGCCTCCCTCTCTCCCCCCTCTTCCACCAATGAGTCTTAGTGCCCACTTATGGGCAGACTGGGGCACAATATATGAATTGGCCAGGAATGGGGGAAGCACAGCCAGTAAGGAGAGGGTGGGGCCATGGGGCCAAGCCCACCAGCAAACCATTCCAGTATTCCCATGGGCCAATCCAACCCTGCTGAAGGAACACAGGCAAGGCACTCATACACCAATTGTAGTGTAATCATGCAAGTGGTTCATCCCAAAATCTTTAGTCTCATGCAATAAGCTGTCCAGTAACAGCTAACAGCAGCATGGTTGCATTCCTCATGCAATCTTCTCTGCCAGCTCTCTTATCACTATTAGCCTCCGAAAATAAGCCATACATCAGACCAACTTTCCTCCAGCCATCCAACTGACCAACTGGTCTATACAACTGAAAATGGTGCTTCACACATCTAACCAACTAGAAAACGTTATTATTAAACCAGCCAACTTCTCTCCAACTTGTGATGTCACAGAAGTAGACAGATAGTGTCTGCCTACTTCTGCATGTTTTGAATAAATATTTTTTATTTCAATATGTGTGATTTTATTTTAATTTTACCAATTATATTTTTTATTATACCAATGTATCACAGCTTATTCGCTGCAAAAATGTATAAGAACAGCACTTTGTATCTCACAATGTAAATGTAGCACAATGTAGCTGTAACACAATATAGATGTAAAACCAACCATGCTGAATATAATGGGCAACAAAAGACAGTATGTGTGTGTGTATGTGTGTGTGTGTGTGTGTGTGTGTGTGTGTGTGTGTGTGTGTATATATATATATATATATATATATATATAAATATAAAATATAATATAATATAATTTTTATAGTCTGCCGCACACAATTATAGTCCATGGTAAGAGTGCTGGTCACATAATCAGTTGCAGTAGTCTCAATAAAAGCACTGATCGGTTTATTTACTTGTATGCACACCGTTCCCTGGTTGTCAGGGATCGTCTTAATTATATGTTTCTCACAGACACGATAATGGTGTTAGGCCATTGTAAATTGTATGTTTTTTTATATGATAATGTCCCTAAGGGACCTGATGCACTGAAATATTGTCCGATCGTGTGTGATAACCCTGTATGTGTCTGTTATTATTGTTACTACAGGGTCACTATGGTAACGCGGCCCGGCCGGGCGCCGTGACGTCACTTCTGCATCAGGTGGTCCGGATCACGTGGTGCGGGATGGACGCCGGCCTGAGAGCGCGGGAGACGCGGTCGTGGGAGACGCTGGCGGGGAAACTGATCAGGGGGGTAAGTAGATAGGTATAAATTTGTCTGTATAACACTGCACACTTGTCCTGAAGACGGGGAGGTGGTCCCCGAAACGTTGACTGCACTGAATATATTGGTCTGAAGTTTTTTCACAAGTCTGCTGAGTGCCGCCTCTTATCGTTCATCTGTATGTATACATAGGGTTTTACCCTGAGGAGGGCACCGGAGCAAGTTACACCCACTGTTTGGGGATGCCATGAGTGCCGGAGTATTTTTTGCTTAATATAATATAATTTTTATAGTCTGCCGCACACAATTATAGTCCATGGTAAGAGTGCTGGTCACATAATCAGTTGCAGTAGTCTCAATAAAAGAAACCAGCACCTCCAATTAATGCATAATAAATCCTTTATCAAAATATATGTGTTACTTGAAATAAACAGCAAAGGCATCAAAGAGCAGTATCAGAACAAGCACATGGGATACCTGCTGGACGCAAACTGCATAGCTCCGAGGTGTAGCAGCTGATCCAGGATGAAGGTGCCTTTTTGAGCACCGAAATGGCTGATGACTCACTAACCTACTGTCACCGGAGGCTTGCATCATGATCAGCTGCTACACTGCGGAGCTATGCAGTTTGCTTCCAGGAGGTACCCCATGTGCTTGTTCTGATACTGCTCTTTGATGCCTTTGGTGTTTTATTCATTCAACACATGTTTTTTGTAGAGAGGAGCGGGTTCGGTTCCTCGGAAACCGAACCCGCCCGAACTTCAGTTTTTTTTACACGGGTCCGAGCGACTCGGATCTTCCCGCCTTGCTCGGTTAACCCGAGCGCGCCCGAACGTCATCATCCCGCTGTCGGATTCTCGCGAGGCTCGGATTCTATCGCGAGACTCGGATTCTATATAAGGAGCCGCGCGTCGCCGCCATTTTCACACGTGCATTGAGATTGATAGGGAGAGGACGTGGCTGGCGTCCTCTCCGTTTATAGAGAGTGAGACTACTAGAGTAGAGAGAGACACAGTATTATTTACTTTAGTAATTTTGGGGAGCATTAGGAGGAGTACTACTACTTGCAAAAGTGATAGTGTGACTGTATATCTGACTTGTGGGGGAGACAGTGGGGAGCAGTTAGAGTCTGAGAGCAGGAGTAAATATTTTAACGTACAGTGCACACTTTTGCTGGCACTCTGCTGCCAGAGTGCCACACTGCCATTGTGACCACACTGACCACCAGTATATATTGTGATTGTCTGCTTAGGAGTACTACTTGCAAGTTGCTGATAGTGTGACCAGTGACCTGACCACCAGTTTAATTAATCACCACCAGTTTAATATATATATATATATATATATATATATATATATATAATTGTATATAATATATATATAATTGTATATGTATACCACCTACCCGTGTTTTTTTTTTTTTCTTTCTTCTTGATACATACTACTATAGTAGCTTACTGTAGCAGTCTGCGGTGCTGCTGAGCTGACAGTGTCCAGCAGGTCCGTCATCAGTCATTACATAATAAATATATATACCTGTCCGGCTGCAGTACTAGTGATATTATATATATATATATATATATATATATTAATTTCATCTCATTATCATCCAGTCTATATTAGCAGCAGACACAGTACGGTAGTCCACGGCTGTAGCTACCTCTGTGTCGGCAGTCGCTGGTCCATCCATAATTGTATACCACCTACCCGTGGTTTTTTTTTTCTCTTTCTTCTTGATACATACTACTATAGTAGCTTACTGTAGCAGTCTGCGGTGCTGCTGAGCTGACAGTGTCCAGCAGGTCCGTCATCAGTCATTACATAATAAATATATATACCTGTCCGGCTGCAGTACTAGTGATATTATATATATATATATATATATATATATATATATTTATTAATTTCATCTCATTATCATCCAGTCTATATTAGCAGCAGACACAGTACAGTAGTCCACGGCTGTAGCTACCTCTGTGTCGGCAGTCGCTGGTCCATCCATAAGTATACTAGTATCCATCCATCTCCATTGTTTACCTTAGGTGCCTTTTAGTTGTGCCTATTAAAATATGGAGAACAAAAATGTTGAGGTTCCAAAATTAGGGAAAGATCAAGATCCACTTCCACCTCGTGCTGAAGCTGCTGCCACTAGTCATGGCCGAGACGATGAAATGCCAGCAACGTCGTCTGCCAAGGCCGATTCCCAATGTCATAGTACAGAGCATGGAAAATCCAAAACACCAAATATCAGTAAAAAAAGGACTCCAAAATCTAAAATAAAATTGTCGGAGGAGAAGCGTAAACTTGCCAATATGCCATTTACCACACGGAGTGGCAAGGAACGGCTGAGGCCCTGGCCTATGTTCATGGCTAGTGGTTCAGCTTCACATGAGGATGGAAGCACTCAGCCTCTCGCTAGAAAAATGAAAAGACTCAAGCTGGCAAAAGCACCGCAAAGAACTGTGCGTTCTTCCAAATCCCAAATCCACAAGGAGAGTCCAATTGTGTCGGTTGCGATGCCTGACCTTCCCAACACTGGACGTGAAGAGCATGCACCTTCCACCATTTGCACGCCCCCTGCAAGTGCTGGAAGGAGCACCCGCAGTCCAGTTCCTGATAGTCAGATTGAAGATGTCAGTGTTGAAGTACACCAGGATGAGGAGGATATGGGTGTTGCTGGCGCTGGGGAGGAAATTGACAAGGAGGATTCTGATGGTGAGGTGGTTTGTTTAAGTCAGGCACCCGGGGAGACACCTGTTGTCCGTGGGAGGAATAGGGCCGTTGACATGCCTGGTGAAAATACCAAAAAAATCAGCTCTTCGGTGTGGAAGTATTTCAACAGAAATGCGGACAACATTTGTCAAGCCGTGTGTTGCCTTTGTCAAGCTGTAATAAGTAGGGGTAAGGACGTTAACCACCTCGGAACATCCTCCCTTATACGTCACCTGCAGCGCATTCATAATAAGTCAGTGACAAGTTCAAAAACTTTGGGCGACAGCGGAAGCAGTCCACTGACCAGTAAATCCCTTCCTCTTGTAACCAAGCTCACGCAAACCACCCCACCAACTCCCTCAGTGTCAATTTCCTCCTTCCCCAGGAATGCCAATAGTCCTGCAGGCCATGTCACTGGCAATTCTGACGAGTCCTCTCCTGCCTGGGATTCCTCCGATGCATCCTTGCGTGTAACGCCTACTGCTGCTGGCGCTGCTGTTGTTGCTGCTGGGAGTCGATGGTCATCCCAGAGGGGAAGTCGTAAGCCCACTTTTACTACTTCCACCAAGCAATTGACTGTCCAACAGTCCTTTGCGAGGAAGATGAAATATCACAGCAGTCATCCTGTTGCAAAGCGGATAACTGAGGCCTTGACAACTATGTTGGTGTTAGACGTGCGTCCGGTATCCGCCGTTAGTTCACAGGGAACTAGACAATTTCTTGAGGTAGTGTGCCCCCGTTACCAAATACCTTCTAGGTTCCACTTCTCTAGGCAGGCGATACCGAGAATGTACACGGACGTCAGAAAAAGACTCACCAGTGTCCTAAAAAATGCAGTTGTACCCAATGTCCACTTAACCACGGACATGTGGACAAGTGGAGCAGGGCAGGGTCAGGACTATATGACTGTGACAGCCCACTGGGTAGATGTATGGACTCCCGCCGCAAGAACAGCAGCGGCGGCACCAGTAGCAGCATCTCGCAAACGCCAACTCTTTCCTAGGCAGGCTACGCTTTGTATCACCGGTTTCCAGAATACGCACACAGCTGAAAACCTCTTACGGCAACTGAGGAAGATCATCGCGGAATGGCTTACCCCAATTGGACTCTCCTGTGGATTTGTGGCATCGGACAACGCCAGCAATATTGTGTGTGCATTAAATATGGGCAAATTCCAGCACGTATCATGTTTTGCACATACCTTGAATTTGGTGGTGCAGAATTTTTTTAAAAACGACAGGGGCGTGCAAGAGATGCTGTCGGTGGCCAGAAGAATTGCGGGACACTTTCGGCGTACAGGCACCACGTACAGAAGACTGGAGCACCACCAAAAACGCCTGAACCTGCCCTGCCATCATCTGAAGCAAGAAGTGGTAACGAGGTGGAATTCAACCCTCTATATGCTTCAGAGGTTGGAGGAGCAGCAAAAGGCCATTCAAGCCTATACAATTGAGCACGATATAGGAGGTGGAATGTACCTGTCTCAAGCGCAGTGGATAATGATTTCAACGTTGTGCAAGGTTCTGCAACCTTTTGAACTTGCCACACGTGAAGTCAGTTCAGACACTGCCAGCCTGAGTCAGGTCATTCCCCTCATCAGGCTTTTGCAGAAGAAGCTGGAGGCATTGAAGGAGGAGCTAAAAGGGAGCGATTCCGCTAGGCATGTGGGACTTGTGGATGGAGCCCTTAATTCGCTTAACAAGGATTCACGGGTGGTCAATCTGTTGAAATCAGAGCACTACATTTTGGCCACCGTGCTCGATCCTAGATTTAAAACCTACCTTGTATCTCTCTTTCCGGCAGACACAAGTCTGCTGGGGTTCAAAGACCTGCTGGTGACAAAATTGTCAAGTCAAGCGGAACGCGACCTGTCAACATCTCCTCCTTCACATTCTCCCGCAACTGGGGGTGCGAGGAAAAGGCTCAGAATTCCGAGCCCACCCGCTGGCGGTGATGCAGGGCAGTCTGGAGCGACTGCTGATGCTGACATCTGGTCCGGACTGAAGGACCTGACAACGATTACGGACATGTCGTCTACTGTCACTGCATATGATTCTGTCACCATTGAAAGAATGGTGGAGGATTATATGAGTGACCGCATCCAAGTAGGCATGTCAGACAGTCCGTACGTATACTGGCAGGAAAAAGAGGCAATTTGGAGGCCCTTGCACAAACTGGCTTTATTCTACCTAAGTTGCCCTCCCACAAGTGTGTACTCCGAAAGAGTGTTTAGTGCCGCCGCTCACCTTGTCAGCAATCGGCGTACGAGGTTACTTCCAGAAAATGTGGAGAAGATGATGTTCAGTAAAATGAATTATAATCAATTCCTCCGTGGAGACATTGACCAGCAGCAATTGCCTCCACAAAGTACACAGGGAGCTGAGATGGTGGATTCCAGTGGGGACGAATTGATAATCTGTGAGGAGCGGGATGCACACGGTGATATATCGGAGGATGATGATGAGGTGGACATCTTGCCTCTGTTGAGCCAGTTTGTGCAAGGAGAGATTAATTGCTTCTTTTTCGGTGGGGGTCCAAACCAACCCGTCATTTCAGTCACAGTCGTGTGGCAGACCCTGTCACTGAAATGATGGGTTGGTTAAAGTGTGCATGTCCTGTTTATACAACATAAGGGTGGGTGGGAGGGCCCAAGGACAATTCCATCTTGCACCTCTTTTTTCTTTCATTTTTCTTTGCGTCATGTGCTGTTTGGGGAGTGTTTTTTGGAAGGGCCATCCTGCGTGACACTGCAGTGCCACTCCTAGATGGGCCAGGTGTTTGTGTCGGCCACTAGGGTCGCTTAGCTTACTCACACAGCTACCTCATTGCGCCTCTTTTTTTCTTCTTTGCGTCATGTGCTGTTTGGGGAGTGTTTTTTGGAAGGGCCATCCTGCGTGACACTGCAGTGCCACTCCTAGATGGGCCAGGTGTTTGTGTCGGCCACTAGGGTCGCTTAGCTTACTCACACAGCTACCTCATTGCACCTCTTTTTTTCTTCTTTGCGTCATGTGCTGTTTGGGGAGTGTTTTTTGGAAGGGCCATCCTGCGTGACACTGCAGTGCCACTCCTAGATGGGCCAGGTGTTTGTGTCGGCCACTAGGGTCGCTTATCTTACTCACACAGCTACCTCATTGCGCCTCTTTTTTTCTTCTTTGCGTCATGTGCTGTTTGGGGAGTGTTTTTTGGAAGGGCCATCCTGCGTGACACTGCAGTGCCACTCCTAGATGGGCCAGGTGTTTGTGTCGGCCACTAGGGTCGCTTAGCTTACTCACACAGCTACCTCATTGCGCCTCTTTTTTTCTTCTTTGCGTCAAGTGCTGTTTGGGGAGTGTTTTTTGGAAGGGCCATCCTGCGTGACACTGCAGTGCCACTCCTAGATGGGCCAGGTGTTTGTTTCTGCCACTAGGGTCGCTTAGCTTACTCACACAGCTACCTCATTGCGCCTCTTTTTTTCTTCTTTGCGTCATGTGCTGTTTGGGGAGTGTTTTTTGGAAGGGCCATCCTGCGTGACACTGCAGTGCCACTCCTAGATGGGCCAGGTGTTTGTGTCGGCCACTAGGGTCGCTTATCTTACTCACACAGCTACCTCATTGCGCCTCTTTTTTTCTTCTTTGCGTCATGTGCTGTTTGGGGAGTGTTTTTTGGAAGGGCCATCCTGCGTGACACTGCAGTGCCACTCCTAGATGGGCCAGGTGTTTGTGTCGGCCACTAGGGTCGCTTAGCTTACTCACACAGCTACCTCATTGCGCCTCTTTTTTTCTTCTTTGCGTCATGTGCTGTTTGGGGAGTGTTTTTTGGAAGGGCCATCCTGCGTGACACTGCAGTGCCACTCCTAGATGGGCCAGGTGTTTGTGTCGGCCACTAGGGTCGCTTATCTTACTCACACAGCTACCTCATTGCGCCTCTTTTTTTCTTCTTTGCGTCATGTGCTGTTTGGGGAGTGTTTTTTGGAAGGGCCATCCTGCGTGACACTGCAGTGCCACTCCTAGATGGGCCAGGTGTTTGTGTCGGCCACTAGGGTCGCTTAGCTTACTCACACAGCTACCTCATTGCGCCTCTTTTTTTCTTCTTTGCGTCATGTGCTGTTTGGGGAGTGTTTTTTGGAAGGGCCATCCTGCGTGACACTGCAGTGCCACTCCTAGATGGGCCAGGTGTTTGTGTCGGCCACTAGGGTCGCTTATCTTACTCACACAGCTACCTCATTGCGCCTCTTTTTTTCTTCTTTGCGTCATGTGCTGTTTGGGGAGTGTTTTTTGGAAGGGCCATCCTGCGTGACACTGCAGTGCCACTCCTAGATGGGCCAGGTGTTTGTGTCGGCCACTAGGGTCGCTTAGCTTACTCACACAGCTACCTCATTGCGCCTCTTTTTTTCTTCTTTGCGTCATGTGCTGTTTGGGGAGTGTTTTTTGGAAGGGCCATCCTGTGTGACACTGCAGTGCCACTCCTAGATGGGCCAGGTGTTTGTGTCGGCCACTAGGGTCGCTTATCTTACTCACACAGCTACCTCATTGCGCCTCTTTTTTTCTTCTTTGCGTCATGTGCTGTTTGGGGAGTGTTTTTTGGAAGGGCCATCCTGCGTGACACTGCAGTGCCACTCCTAGATGGGCCAGGTGTTTGTGTCGGCCACTAGGGTCGCTTAGCTTAGTCATCCAGCGACCTCGGTGCAAATTTTAGGACTAAAAATAATATTGTGAGGTGTGAGGTATTCAGAATAGACTGAAAATGAGTGGAAATTATGGTTTTTGAGGTTAATAATACTTTGGGATCAAAATGACCCCCAAATTCTATGATTTAAGCTGTTTTTTAGTGTTTTTTGAAAAAAACACCCGAATCCAAAACACACCCGAATCCGACAAAAAAAATTCGGTGAGGTTTTGCCAAAACGCGGTCGAACCCAAAACACGGCCGCGGAACCGAACCCAAAACCAAAACACAAAACCCGAAAAATTTCAAGTGCACATCTCTAGTTTTTTGATAAAGGATTTATTATGCATTAATTGGAGGTGCTGGTTTCTTTTATTGAGAATATATATAGTCTTTATTTATTTACATATCACCGGCTGATTTATAGGGGTGTGGATTAAAGGGCTGACAGTAACTAGGTCGACAGTCATTAGGTCGACTACTATTGCTCGACAGTGCCTAGGTTGACACCGTAATTAGGTCGACCTGGAAAAGGTCGATATTAGTTATTTTTTTATTTTTTGGGGTGTTGTTTTCTTTGTAAAGTGACCGGGAACCTCAATTAGTGCCCTGTGGGCCTAATTAATACATGATCGTTAGTGTGTGCTTTTTGTCATACCTGCGATCAGGTAATCGCCGCCTACAGCGGGGGGAATTCTCTGTGCAGGTGTGCGATCGCATGTGCGGAGAGCTGCACAAACAAAAGTTTGTGCAGTCTCTGTATAGCCCAGGACTTACTCAGCTGCTGCGATGATCGGGGCCGGAGCTGACGTCAGAAACCCTTCTTCCAAATGCCTGGATCCTCCTGTGTTTTTCTGGACACTCCTCTAATATGGTCAGTTACCACCAACAAATAGCCTCTTCCTGTCTGTCACCTTGCGATCGCCCATGCGATTACTTTGTTTGCACCATCTTGCCGGGTGATCCCCGTCACTGCGGACCGACGCACCTGCGCATTGAGGTGCATGCGTAGTTCAGTCCCAATTGCCCACTGTGGGAAAATGCACAGCAGCAATCGGGTCTGAATTACACCCCGTGTCTCCTTGCATGGTTTGCTTCGCTCACCTTGCTTCGGGTTATTATTCCCAAATGTAGTTCACGTGGATCATAAAGTATGAAAAAGTTCAAAAAAATTAAGAAAAAATATGAAAAACTGATGTTGACCTTTTCATGTGTCGACCTTTGCCATGTCAACCTGATGCATGTTGACTAATAGTGGTCAACCTATTGAGTGTTGACCTAAGTGTTGTGGACCCAAAGACCGGACACCAACTTATAGAGAGGCTAGGTGACAAGTACTTGTTGTCTTGAAGGGGGGATTGTACAGTGCTGGCTGCTCTGGGGTAGTGATAACTAGGTGCTATCGCTGCTGCTGGGGGCCGTACTGGGGAGGGTAGTGTATGGTGCTGGCTGCTCTGGGATAGTGATAACTAGGTGCTATCACTGCTGCTGGGGGCTGTACTGGGGAGGGTAGTGTATGGTGCTGGCTACTCTGGGATAGTGATAACTAGGTGCTATCACTGCTGCTGGGGGCTGTACTGGGGAGGGTACAGTGGCGTAAGTTCGTCCCAGTCGCCCGGAGGCATGATAAATGTTGGTGCCCCCCTACATATACACACACATACCATATGTAACTATCCGGCACTCAGGGTGAACAGTAGTAGCGTGCTCAGGTACCTTTCCCAATAGTAATATACATACACATACAAAGTGGATGCACTCCAAGTCAGTCATTACAATAAAACAGACACCAGCATACCATTATAGTACACCTACAGTGCTCCCTCCCCCGCCAGCAGGTCTCGGTGGAGATGCTTTAGCGCAGTGGTGTGCCGATATATATAAAAAAAAACACGCAAACACCTCATTCACTTAAAAACACACACGCCTCTTTCACTTAAACATATACACACGCCTCTTTCACTTAAACACACACACGCCACTTTCACTTACACATGGCTCTTTCACTCACATACACACCTCCTTCACTTAAAACACACACACACACACACACACACACACACACACACACCGCTTTCACTTAAACACACACATGCCTCTCACTTACAGACGCGCGCCTCTCACTTACACACACACATGCTTCTCACTTACACACACACATGCCTCTCACTTACACACACACATGCTTCTCACTTACACACACACATGCTTCTCACTTACACACACACATGCTTCTCACTTACACACACACATGCTTCTCACTTACACACACACATGCTTCTCACTTACACACACATGCCTCTCACTTACACACACACACATGCTTCTCACTTACACACACACATGCTTCTCACTTACACACACATGCCTCTCACTTACACACACACATGCTTCTCACTTACACACACACATGCTTCTCACTTACACACACACATGCTTCTCACTTACACACACATGCCTCTCACTTACACACACATGCCTCTCACTTACACACACATGCCTCTCACTTACACACACATGCCTCTCACTTACACACACACACATGCTTCTCACTTACACACACACATGCCTCTCACTTACACACACACACATGCTTCTCACTTACACACACACATGCTTCTCACTTACACACACATGCCTCTCACTTACACACACACATGCTTCTCACTTACACACACACATGCTTCTCACTTACACACACACACACACATGCTTCTCACACACACATTCAGAAACTGACACCCCTCCATATATTTGTACGGTAGCGTGTACCCAGACCATGTGTGTGCTCTGTACATAGTCCTGTAGAAATGCTCAAATGCCCCTTTAATCCTTGCCTCTCACACACATGCCTCTCACTTACACACACACTCGCACACACACCTCACACACACACATGCCTCACACTTACACACACACACGCCTCTCACTTACACACACACACACACACACACACACACACACACACACACACACACACACACACACACGCCTCTTTTACTTGAATACACAACTTTCTTTAAAACACACACACACACACACACCTCACTTAAAAACATGCACACACAAAACACAGTGCTTCCAACATTTATTAAAGCTTGAGGCAAGTGCTGCCAGTGCCTACCTTTGGCTATCATCAGCCTGATGGAGGAACAGAGAGCTTCCCTCAGTTGGCTTGCTTAACTGGAAGGGCCCGGGAGGAGCTGCGCTCTGGAGCTCCCCCTAGCTGCAGCCAGTGCCAGCTCTCTGTATATACAGGAGGCAGCTTCCGTGCCACTGACACAGCTCCTCCGTCTGGAAGAATCATTAAAAAAACAATTATCAACGGCAGTGGCTGAACTAGAGAATGGTGGGCCCAGGTGCAACAATATGCATTGGGCCCCCCTCCTATATTATAAATAGGTGAAGCGCATCACCCAGAAAATTGAGTTTTGTCTCACTGAGAAGGGTGTCGCCATACAATAGTACTCTAAAGTTACGTTGCGCCACACAGTAGAGATCCTTATACACGTTACGCCACACAGTAGAGAGCATTATACACGTTACGTCACACAGTAGAGAGGCTTATACATGTTACGTCACACAGTAGAGAGGCTTATACACGGTACGTCACACAGTAGAGAGCCTTATACATGTTACGCCACACAGTAGAGAGCATTATACACGTTACGTCACACAGTAGAGAGGCTTATACACGTTACGTCACACAGTAGAGAGGCTTATAGACGGTACGTCACACAGTAGAGAGCCTTATACACGTTACGCCACACAGTAGAGAGCATTATACACGTTATGTCACACAGTAGAGAAGCTTATACACGTTACGTCACACAGTAGAGAGCCTTATACATGTTACGCCACACAGTAGAGAGCCTTATACACGTTACGCCACACAGTAGAGAGAATTATACACGTTACGTCACACAGTAGAGAGGCTTATAGACGGTACGTCACACAGTAGAGAGCCTTATACACGTTACGCCACACAGTAGAGAGCCTTATACACGTTACGCCACACAGTAGAGAGCATTATACACGTTACGCCACACAGTAAAGAGCATTATACACGTTACGTCACACAGTAGAGAAGCTTATACACGTTACGTCACACAGTAGAGAGGCTTATACACGTTACGTCACACAGTAGAGAGGCTTATAGACGGTACGTCACACAGTAGAGAGCCTTATACACGTTACGCCACACAGTAGAGAGCCTTATACACGTTACGCCACACAGTAGAGAGCATTATACACGTTATGTCACACAGTAGAGAAGCTTATACACGTTACGTCACACAGTAGAGAGCCTTATACATGTTACGCCACACAGTAGAGAGCCTTATACATGTTACGCCACACAGTAGAGAGCATTATACACGTTACGTCACACAGTAGAGAGGCTTATACACGTTACGTCACACAGTAGAGAGGCTTATAGACGGTACGTCACACAGTAGAGAGCCTTATACACGTTACGCCACACAGTAGAGAGCCTTATACACGTTACGCCACACAGTAGAGAGCATTATACACGTTACGCCACACAGTAAAGAGCATTATACACGTTACGTCACACAGTAGAGAAGCTTATACACGTTACGTCACACAGTAGAGAGCCTTATACATGTTACGCCACACAGTAAAGAGCCTTATACACGTTACGCCACACAGTAGAGAGAATTATACACGTTACGTCACACAGTAGAGAGGCTTATACACGTTACGTCACACAGTAGAGAGTCTTATACACGGTACGTCACACAGTAGAGAGCCTTATACATGTTACGCCACACAGTAGAGATCCTTATACACGTTACGCCACACAGTAGAGAGCATTATACACGTTACGTCACACAGTAGAGAGGCTTATACACGTTACGTCACACAGTAGAGAGGCTTATACACGGTACGTTACACAGTAGAGAGCCTTATACATGTTACGCCACACAGTAGAGAGCATTATACACGTTACGTCACACAGTAGAGAGCCTTATACATGTTATGCCACACAGTAGAGATCCTTATACACGTTACGCCACACAGTAGAGAGCATTATACATGTTACGTCACACAGTAGAGAGCATTATACACGTTACGTCACACAGTAGAGAGCATTATACACGTTACGTCACACAGTAGAGATCCTTATACACGTTACGCCACACAGTAGAGAGCCTTATACACGTTACGTCACACAGTAGAGAGCATTATACACGTTACGTCACACAGTAGAGAGCATTATACACGTTACGTCACACAGTAGAGATCCTTATACACGTTACGTCACACAGTAGAGAGGCTTATACACGGTACGTCACACAGTAGAGAGGCTTATACACGGTACGTCACACAGTAGAGAGCATTATACACGTTACGTCACACAGTAGAGAGCCTTATACACGTTACGTCACACAGTAGAGAGCATTATACACGTTACGTCACACAGTAGAGAGCATTATACACGTTACGCCACACAGTAGAGAGCATTATACATGTTACGTCACACAGTAGAGAGCATTATACACGTTACGTCACACAGTAGAGAGCATTATACACGTTACGTCACACAGTAGAGAGCATTATACACGTTACGTCACCCAGTAGAGAGCCTTATACACGTTACGTCACACAGTTGAGAGCCTTATACACGTTACGCCAGTGTCTACCTGATGTGCACACCAACATTAACTACGAGGAATGTGAGCTAGATAGAAACAGATGTAGCCAGCCTCATTTTTGCCGTGATGCGCTGGTATGGGCGTACGCATTGCGACAAGCTTCAGTGAACGCAGTGCTGCGCTAAGTCGCAGCCGACGTTCTCTCTATAGCGCACGCACAATTTATAGACATGGGAACACTAGTCGTGAGTGTGGCTACATCTGTAGATATGGATATACAGTATACTGTATATGCACACTTAGTAAACACACACACATCAAAATACATATACACACACACATCCATAGCAAAAACGTACAAACACACACACACACTACTAAACATTAGAGATGAGCGCCTGAAATTTTTCGGGTTTTGTGTTTTGGTTTTGGGTTCGGTTCCGCGGCCGTGTTTTGGGTTCGAACGCGTTTTGGCAAAACCTCACCGAATTTTTTTTGTCGGATTCGGGTGTGTTTTGGATTCGGGTGTTTTTTTCAAAAAACACTAAAAAACAGCTTAAATCATAGAATTTGGGGGTCATTTTGATCCCAAAGTATTATTAACCTCAAAAACCATAATTTACACTCATTTTCAGTCTATTCTGAATACCTCACACCTCACAATATTATTTTTAGTCCTAAAATTTGCACCGAGGTCGCTGTGTGAGTAAGATAAGCGACCCTAGTGGCCGACACAAACACCGGGCCCATCTAGGAGTGGCACTGCAGTGTCACGCAGGATGTCCCTTCCAAAAAACCCTCCCCAAACAGCGCATGACGCAAAGAAAAAAAGAGGCGCAATGAGGTAGCTGTGTGAGTAAGATTAGCGACCCTAGTGGCCGACACAAACACCGGGCCCATCTAGGAGTGGCACTGCAGTGTCACGCAGGATGTCCCTTCCAAAAAACCCTCCCCAATCAGCACATGATGCAAAGAAAAAGAAAAGAAAAAAGAGGTGCAAGATGGAATTGTCCTTGGGCCCTCCCACCCACCCTTATGTTGTATAAACAAAACAGGACATGCACACTTTAACCAACCCATCATTTCAGTGACAGGGTCTGCCACACGACTGTGACTGATATGACGGGTTGGTTTGGACCCCCCCCAAAAAAGAAGCAATTAATCTCTCCTTGCACAAACTGGCTCTACAGAGGCAAGATGTCCACCTCATCTTCACCCTCCGATATATCACCGTGTACATCCCCCTCCTCACAGATTATCAATTCGTCCCCACTGGAATCCACCATCTCAGCTCCCTGTGTACTTTGTGGAGGCAATTGCTGCTGGTCAATGTCTCCGCGGAGGAATTGATTATAATTCATTTTAATGAACATCATCTTCTCCACATTTTCTGGATGTAACCTCGTACGCCGATTGCTGACAAGGTGAGCGGCGGCACTAAACACTCTTTCGGAGTACACACTTGTGGGAGGGCAACTTAGGTAGAATAAAGCCAGTTTGTGCAAGGGCCTCCAAATTGCCTCTTTTTCCTGCCAGTATAAGTATGGACTGTGTGACGTGCCTACTTGGATGCGGTCACTCATATAATCCTCCACCATTCTATCAATGTTGAGAGAATCATATGCAGTGACAGTAGACGACATGTCCGTAATCGTTGTCAGGTCCTTCAGTCCGGACCAGATGTCAGCATCAGCAGTCGCTCCAGACTGCCCTGCATCACCGCCAGCGGGTGGGCTCGGAATTCTGAGCCTTTTCCTCGCACCCCCAGTTGCGGGAGAATGTGAAGGAGGAGATGTTGACAGGTCGCGTTCCGCTTGACTTGACAATTTTGTCACCAGCAGGTCTTTCAACCCCAGCAGACCTGTGTCTGCCGGAAAGAGAGATCCAAGGTAGGCTTTAAATCTAGGATCGAGCACGGTGGCCAAAATGTAGTGCTCTGATTTCAACAGATTGACCACCCGTGAATCCTTGTTAAGCGAATTAAGGGCTGCATCCACAAGTCCCACATGCCTAGCGGAATCGCTCCCTTTTAGCTCCTTCTTCAATGCCTCCAGCTTCTTCTGCAAAAGCCTGATGAGGGGAATGACCTGACTCAGGCTGGCAGTGTCTGAACTGACTTCACGTGTGGCAAGTTCAAAGGGCATCAGAACCTTGCACAACGTTGAAATCATTCTCCACTGCACTTGAGACAGGTGCATTCCACCTCCTATATCGTGCTCAATTGTATAGGCTTGAATGGCCTTTTGCTGCTCCTCCAACCTCTGAAGCATATAGAGGGTTGAATTCCACCTCGTTACCACTTCTTGCTTCAGATGATGGCAGGGCAGGTTCAGTAGTTTTTGGTGGTGCTCCAGTCTTCTGTACGTGGTGCCTGTACGCCGAAAGTGTCCCGCAATTTTTCTGGCCACCGACAGCATCTCTTGCACGCCCCTGTCGTTTTTTAAAAAATTCTGCACCACCAAATTCAAGGTATGTGCAAAACATGGGACGTGCTGGAATTTGCCCATATTTAATGCACACACAATATTGCTGGCGTTGTCCGATGCCACAAATCCACAGGAGAGTCCAATTGGGGTAAGCCATTCCGCGATGATCTTCCTCAGTTGCCGTAAGAGGTTTTCAGCTGTGTGCGTATTCTGGAAAGCGGTGATACAAAGCGTAGCCTGCCTAGGAAAGAGTTGGCGTTTGCGAGATGCTGCTACTGGTGCCGCCGCTGCTGTTCTTGCGGCGGGAGTCCATACATCTACCCAGTGGGCTGTCACAGTCATATAGTCCTGACCCTGCCCTGCTCCACTTGTCCACATGTCCGTGGTTAAGTGGACATTGGGTACAACTGCATTTTTTAGGACACTGGTGAGTCTTTTTCTGACGTCCGTGTACATTCTCGGTATCGCCTGCCTAGAGAAGTGGAACCTAGATGGTATTTGGTAACGGGGGCACACTGCCTCAATAAATTGTCTAGTTCCCTGTGAACTAACGGCGGATACCGGACGCACGTCTAACACCAACATAGTTGTCAAGGACTCAGTTATCCGCTTTGCAGTAGGATGACTGCTGTGATATTTCATCTTCCTCGCAAAGGACTGTTGAACAGTCAATTGCTTACTGGAAGTAGTACAAGTGGGCTTACGACTTCCCCTCTGGGATGACCATCGACTCCCAGCGGCAACAACAGCAGCGCCAGCAGCAGTAGGCGTTACACGCAAGGATGCATCGGAGGAATCCCAGGCAGGAGAGGACTCGTCAGAATTGCCAGTGACATGGCCTGCAGGACTATTGGCATTCCTGGGGAAGGAGGAAATTGACACTGAGGGAGTTGGTGGGGTGGTTTGCGTGAGCTTGGTTACAAGAGGAAGGGATTTACTGGTCAGTGGACTGCTTCCGCTGTCACCCAAAGTTTTTGAACTTGTCACTGACTTATTATGAATGCGCTGCAGGTGACGTATAAGGGAGGATGTTCCGAGGTGGTTAACGTCCTTACCCCTACTTATTACAGCTTGACAAAGGGAACACACGGCTTGACACCTGTTGTCCGCATTTCTGGTGAAATACCTCCACACCGAAGAGCTGATTTTTTTGGTATTTTCACCTGGCATGTCAACGGCCATATTCCTCCCACGGACAACAGGTGTCTCCCCGGGTGCCTGACTTAAACAAACCACCTCACCATCAGAATCCTCCTGGTCAATTTCCTCCCCAGCGCCAGCAACACCCATATCCTCCTCATCCTGGTGTACTTCAACACTGACATCTTCAATCTGACTATCAGGAACTGGACTGCGGGTGCTCCTTCCAGCACTTGCAGGGGGCGTGCAAATGGTGGAAGGCGCATGCTCTTCACGTCCAGTGTTGGGAAGGTCAGGCATCGCAACCGACACAATTGGACTCTCCTTGTGGATTTGGGATTTCGAAGAATGCACAGTTCTTTGCGGTGCTGCTTTTGCCAGCTTGAGTCTTTTCATTTTTCTAGCGAGAGGCTGAGTGCTTCCATCCTCATGTGAAGCTGAACCACTAGCCATGAACATAGGCCAGGGCCTCAGCCGTTCCTTGCCACTCCGTGTGGTAAATGGCATATTGGCAAGTTTACGCTTCTCCTCCGACAATTTTATTTTAGGTTTTGGAGTCCTTTTTTTACTGATATTTGGTGTTTTGGATTTGACATGCTCTGTACTATGACATTGGGCATCGGCCTTGGCAGACGACGTTGCTGGCATTTCATCGTCTCGGCCATGACTAGTGGCAGCAGCTTCAGCACGAGGTGGAAGTGGATCTTGATCTTTCCCTAATTTTGGAACCTCAACATTTTTGTTCTCCATATTTTAATAGGCACAACTAAAAGGCACCTCAGGTAAACAATGGAGATGGATGGATTGGATACTAGTATACAATTATGGACGGGCTGCCGAGTGCCGACACAGAGGTAGCCACAGCCGTGAACTACCGCACTGTACTGTGTCTGCTGCTAATATATAGACTGGTTGATAAAGAGATAGTATACTCGTAACTAGTATGTATGTATAAAGAAAGAAAAAAAAACCACGGTTAGGTGGTATATACAATTATGGACGGGCTGCCGAGTGCTGACACAGAGGTAGCCACAGCCGTGAACTACCGCACTGTACTGTGTCTGCTGCTAATATATAGACTGGTTGATAAAGAGATAGTATACTCGTAACTAGTATGTATGTATAAAGAAAGAAAAAAAAACCACGGTTAGGTGGTATATACAATTATGGACGGGCTGCCGAGTGCCGACACAGAGGTAGCCACAGCCGTGAACTACCGCACTGTACTGTGTCTGCTGCTAATATATAGACTGGTTGATAAAGAGATAGTATACTCGTAACTAGTATGTATGTATAAAGAAAGAAAAAAAAACCACGGTTAGGTGGTATATACAATTATGGACGGGCTGCCGAGTGCCGACACAGAGGTAGCCACAGCCGTGAACTACCGCACTGTACTGTGTCTGCTGCTAATATATAGACTGGTTGATAAAGAGATAGTATACTCGTAACTAGTATGTATGTATAAAGAAAGAAAAAAAAACCACGGTTAGGTGGTATATACAATTATGGACGGGCTGCCGAGTGCCGACACAGAGGTAGCCACAGCCGTGAACTACCGCACTGTACTGTGTCTGCTGCTAATATATAGACTGGTTGATAAAGAGATAGTATACTCGTAACTAGTATGTATGTATAAAGAAAGAAAAAAAAACCACGGTTAGGTGGTATATACAATTATGGACGGGCTGCCGAGTGCCGACACAGAGGTAGCCACAGCCGTGAACTACCGCACTGTACTGTGTCTGCTGCTAATATATAGACTGGTTGATAAAGAGATAGTATACTCGTAACTAGTATGTATGTATAAAGAAAGAAAAAAAAACCACGGTTAGGTGGTATATACAATTATGGACGGGCTGCCGAGTGCCGACACAGAGGTAGCCACAGCCGTGAACTACCGCACTGTACTGTGTCTGCTGCTAATATATAGACTGGTTGATAAAGAGATAGTATACTCGTAACTAGTATGTATGTATAAAGAAAGAAAAAAAAACCACGGTTAGGTGGTATATACAATTATGGACGGGCTGCCGAGTGCCGACACAGAGGTAGCCACAGCCGTGAACTACCGCACTGTACTGTGTCTGCTGCTAATATATAGACTGGTTGATAAAGAGATAGTATACTCGTAACTAGTATGTATGTATAAAGAAAGAAAAAAAAACCACGGTTAGGTGGTATATACAATTATGGACGGGCTGCCGAGTGCCGACACAGAGGTAGCCACAGCCGTGAACTACCGCACTGTACTGTGTCTGCTGCTAATATATAGACTGGTTGATAAAGAGATAGTATACTCGTAACTAGTATGTATGTATAAAGAAAGAAAAAAAAACCACGGTTAGGTGGTATATACAATTATGGACGGGCTGCCGAGTGCCGACACAGAGGTAGCCACAGCCGTGAACTACCGCACTGTACTGTGTCTGCTGCTAATATATAGACTGGTTGATAAAGAGATAGTATACTCGTAACTAGTATGTATGTATAAAGAAAGAAAAAAAAAACCACGGTTAGGTGGTATATACATCTATCTAAGACGGTAGAGCAATTTAAACATTCTTGGGATAGGCATAGAATTTGACGGCAGATAAGAACCACTTGGTCCATCTAGTCTGCCCCCTTTTTTTTATCCTTTAGGAAATCGCTTCCCTTTTTGAATCTTAATTCTTTGTAAGGATATTCATATGCCTATCCCAAGCATGTTTAAATTGCTCTACCGTCTTAGCCTCTACCACCTCTGATGGGAGGCTATTCCACTTATCCACTACCCTTTCTGTGAAGTAATTTTTCCTTAAATTTCCCCTGAACCTGCCTCCCTCCAGTTTCAGTATATGTCCTCGAGTTCTAATACTTCTCTTCCTTTGAAGAATGTTTCCCTCCTGAACTTTGTTAAGAACGTTGGTATATTTGAAAGTTTCAATCATGTCCCCCCTTTCCCTTCTCGCCTCCAAATTATACATGTTAAGATCTTTTAGCCTTTCTGGGTAAGTTTTGTGATGTAGGCCAAGCACCATTTTAGTTGCCCTTCTTTGTACACTCTCTAATGTATTTATATCCTTCTGGAGATATGGCCTCCAGAACTGGACACAGTATTCCAGATGGGGCCGTACCAATGACCTATACAGTGGCATTATTACTTCTTTTTTCCTGCTACTGATTCCTCTCCCTATGCAACCAAGCATCTGACTTACTTTTCTCATTGCTTTGTTGCATTGCTTTCCTGCCTTTAAGTCGCTTGAAATAGTGACTCCTAAATCCCTTTCCTCCTCAGTAGTTTCCATTATAGTACCCTTGATGCTATATTTAGCCTTTTGGGTATTTGAGACCCAAGTGCATGATTTGGAATTGTTTAGCATTAAACTGTAGTTGCCACATTCTTGACCATTTCTCAAGCCTACCTAGGTCATCAATCATTTGTTTTACCCCTCCTGGCATGTCTTCCCAGTGGCATATCTTTGTATCATCTGCAAAAAGGCATACTTTCCCTTTAATACCATTTGCAATGTAACCAACAAAGTTATTAAAGAGAACTGGTCCAAGTACAGATCCTTAGGGTACTCCACTGGTAACATTTCCCTCCATAGATTGCACTCCATTTACTACAACTGTCTGTATGTTTCCTACCATTTAACTGTTTTATAATCCACCCCTATGCTTTCAAGTTTATTTAGTAGTCTGCTATGTGAGACAGTGTCAAATGCCTTACTAAAGTCTAGATATGCTACATCTACAGCTACCCCTTGATCTATTATTTTCGTCACAGAGTCAAAAAAGTCAATAAGATTTGTTTGGCATGATCTTCCACCAGTAAATCCATGCTGTTTTGGATCCTGTAAGTTGTTTGATTTAAGATATTCCAGAACTCTTTCTTTTAATAGTTTTTCCATTATTTTCCCTACTACTGATGTAAGGCTTCCTGGTCTCTAGTTAATTGTTTCTACCTTGCTACCACTTTTGTGCTACATTGCTCTTTTCCAGTCCTCTAGAATGGCACCTGCATTTAGTGACTGGTTAAATAATTCTGTTAAAGGTGTCACCAGCACATCTTTTAGCTCTTTTACTATCCTTGGGTGTATCCCATCTGGCCCCATTGATTTATCCACTTTTTTAGTTTTGAAAGTTCTGTTAGGACCTTCTCCTCTGTAAATGTACTTTCATCTACCTTACTTTTATGAATGTCCTTGCAACTTAACTGTGGCCCCTTCCCTTCTCCTTCTGTAGTAAATACTGAACAAAAATAATTATTTAGGTGATCTGCTATTGCCTTGTCTCCCTCCACCAAATGCTCACTCTCTGTCTTAAGTCTTATTATTCCTCCATTTGATTTTCTCCTTTCACTTACTGTATATACTTAAAAAAAAAGTTTTGCCCCCTTTATCTACTGACTGGGCCATTTTCTCCTCAGCTTCTGCCTTTGCACGTCTGATCACTTTCTTAGCATCCTTCCGTCTATCAAGATACACCTCTTTGTCGTTATTCTTTTGAGTCTTTGTATTTCCTAAAAGCCATTTTTTTTGCATTCTCACTAGTTGATACTACTTTTGTGAACCACATTGGCTTCCTTTTCCTGGTGCTTTTCCTAACCCTTTTGATACTAAGGTCTGTTGCCCTTAGTATTGCACTTTTTAGTTTTTCCCATCTCTCCTGCACACCTTCCAAGTTCCTCCAGTCTGCCAATGAATCACTTAAACATCTCCTCATTTCTAAAATTCAACACCTTGGTTTTTGTGTGACAGGAGTTGGATCCTGTCTTTATACTATACCATACTGCTTGATGATCACCGGATCCCAGGTGCTCACCCACATATATGTCTGATATCCTGTCACCATATGTAAGAATTAAATCTAATATTAAGTCTTTGCGAGTGGGCTCCCTCACCAATTGCTTGAGAGAAGCTTCCTGTAAGGAATTTAGAAACTTGCCACTTGTAGCTGAACTTGCAAAAGACCTCTCCCATTAACATCAGGTAAATTAAAGTCTCCCATGATTATAACTTCTCCCTTTAAAGCCATTTTAGTGCTGTCCAACAATAGGTTCCTGTCCAAATCCTGCCCCTAGCCTAGTGGTCTATAGATCACCCCAATGCGAATAATGTTCTTCTCTCCAGTTTCTATGGGGACCCAAAGGGCCTCAATTTGTATTCAATTTTTTGTATTAAAGTAGCATATATGCTTTTTTTCCACATACATTGCTACCCCTCCTGCTATTCTTCTCATTTTATCCTTCCTAAATAAATTGTATCCTGGTATAGCTATGTCAAAGTCATGATTCTCATTGCACCATGACTCTGTAATTGCCACAGTATCCAGGTTATCCCTTGTCATTATCACAATTAACTCTGGAATTTAGTCTCCTAAGCTCCTAGCATTTGCACACATAGCTTTAAGAATTTTGTCTATGCATCTGTTATTAGTAGCCATGTCCAGACAACAGGGCCAGTGCAAGGTCTCTCTGCACCCTAGGCAAAGCTTCAGCCTGGCACCCCCTAACCTACAAAAAAACACCACCACCTCTCGGAGGGTAGATGCAGGTTGCGACTAGGTGGGCTGGGGTGAATTGCATCATTATACATCTACAGAGGAAAGGGACAACACTCAAGGACTTTTAAGGTGAAAATATTTTGTAATCAAAGTCACAACATTTTGTGACTTTGTTCGCATGTATACTTTCACTTTCAAATCCTTGAATGGCGACCATTTTTTTCTGCCTATGTATACAAACTATCCGGCATGTTAAGGATTGTACAATACACTGATGCCAATTTCACATTTTCACTAAATGCCGAGATATGCATCCGCATATGTGGTCTGGTGGGGATATTTAATTATATGTGTATACATACACACACACACATACACACAGATACATATAGTTGTTTGCCCCTTATTGTGTTCCATTCCCCATATGTAAGTTCATTACTGATCCCCCTACCTCCACATGTACTGCATTGTGCCCCAGTGCCTGTGTTTTCCCTATTATGCTGTTTACAGGTGCAAACCACCCATCAGGCTGTAAGATCTGCACTGTCTGTGGTCCCGCAGAACCCCCATGGGTTACTTACCTAAAAGTTATTTCCTTGTTTTCCCTGATAATTGGTTCCTCTTACAGGCGGCAGCAGCATTACAGCAATGCTGCTGGGAGCTGACATGTAGTCAATTGCTGCTTGCTGATGGAGAGCCGGGATCTAGGGGCCTGGAGGAGGTAGGTACATCAGGGCTATGAGAAGCGGCTGTAGAGGTGCCCCGGATCCACAGTTACATCCTCCCCTATGTGCCTTCACATGACTTTATGTTACACATGTCAGCACAGAGGAAACGCTGAGACATTATGTGGTACAGCCTGATAGTGGTGGCTGTACCTGACTAGACCCACAGCAGTGGCCAGCGCAGTGTAAAAGGAGGAGGTCACTTTCATATCATTCAGTTTTTTGTTAGATGAATTCAGTGGCGCCCTCCAATGGAAGGCGGCCCTAGGCAGCAGCCTAAATCTGCCTAATGGTAGAGCCGGCCCTGCCAGACAGTATAAAATAAATGACAAGTTTAAAGTTGAAATTACCTGTTTGGTGATGTTGCTCAGTGTTTGGTATTTGTTTTCTTTTACTAATCAGGAATCAGACTCTGTCCTTTACACCATGACTACACCTCACTAAATGTAAAGATATAGTACACCTGACCATAAATGGCCAAACGATCAAAGGAGGTAAACACCAGACAGCATGCAATAATAAACTATGTTTCACTGAGCAACTTCCCCACACATGCAATGCCAATTACAAGCAAAGCATTACATCAAAAAACATACATGAGTTGCAAGCAAATCATGATATAACAACTGTTCTTAGACTGCATGAGGATGTGAGAAACATATGTACATATGTTTAAATGGACTGATGAGTTTGCAAGAGGTTGAAAGGCCTGTTGGTTGCAGTGTGCAAATAAGAAATACATGGAACTGGTAAATATAAGGATAAAGTGGACTAATGGGATAATCACTGCATAAAATTTCCATGGGTCGATCATCCTGCCCTTGACAGTACCAGGTGAGGTGGTTACAGTGGGCAGGGTGAGTGATTTATAAAGGAGTAACATATAGTGCGGAATTCCAGAGAAAGAAAGAGACAGTTGAGTTGGAGTCCATGATGCAGCAGATAGGAGAGAAGGTAGGTAGGACATCAGCATAGGGCAAACAAAATTCAACTAAATTTAAACAGAAGTAATTAATAGCTGTAGAATTTGCAAGCTTGATAATTCAGCAATACATTTTGGAAAATAAATTCTGTGGGAGCAGGGATGTGTGTGTTACAACGTGTGTAGTATGGTATCCCGGTGGCCGGGCTCCCGGCGGATAGCATACCAACCACCAGCATACCAACAGCTGGACGAGTGCAAATGAGCCCCTTGCGGGCTCGCTGCGGGCACGGTGGTGTGCTACATGCGCCATGCTATGCTGTGCACCGGGATCCCGACAGCCGGCAAACTGAAGACCACCCATTACAACATTATTAGAGTTATACATGAGTTAAACAAATGGGAAACAGCAAGATAAAAGTAGACCTGAAATTTCTACTTCTCTAAAGCTACTTTGAAGGAACTGCTTTGGCTTCTCTCTAATTCAAACACCTGTTTTCTACATATCCTGGACACTACTTTCTGGGCACCCTGCTTGGACATTGCAAGGAGATCAGGCTTGCTACACCTCTGTTAGTTTTAGGTTTTTCCCTATAGCTTCCGCTCTTCACCCTGGACCTGTTGGGTTTGTGTGACTGGCAGTCGGGAGACCACCACCGGTCACCATGCCAACGCCACTCAGAGGATTCAGTGGCTCGCTGCACATGCCACAGGTTCTATTCCCACTCTGAGTGTCGTGGACACCCACAAGTGGGAATAGTCCCTGTAGGTCAGCATGCCAACCAGTGGGCTATGCATTGTTTAGGATCCTGGTATCTTGACCGGCGGTCTCCCAACTGCCAGTCACATAACCGCATCCCCCCCCAGACACTCCCCAGCTGAATCTCAGTGACCTGGCCATGAGTATCTGTCCACATACCCTCTCACCCTTATACTTTAACCCTCACCCTTAATCCTAACATTAATATCATAACCCTTTATCCAGTGGTTCTCAAACGGTGTGCCGTGTCACCCTGAGGTGCCTTGGGACACTCGCAGGGGTGCCCTGAGTTGGTGGTCCAGGACCAATTCAAATTATTTATGCCAATTTTAATAGACAAAACAAGTGCTGGTGGCTTCCAATCATAAAATATGTGGACAAATATAAGCAAGTCCTGTCCATCACTACATAACTGAACCTAAGGATGACATATAAACACAATTTACTGAATTTAATATCTTTCTAAATTTCTCAACAAGAAACGTTTGGCCTAGGGGTGCTGTGAAAAAAATGATGATGCTCTAGGGCGCTGTGATTCAAAAAATTTGGGAACCACTTCCTTAATCCTAATTCTCTAACACTAATATCCTAATCCTTACCCTTAATCCTAATATTATTATCCTAACCCTCACAAATATGATTTTTATCCCCCCCCCTCCAGAAACTGCTTAGATATTGTCTTTTTTTTTTTTATTAAAAAAAGTTTAAAATATATTTAGAAAAATACATTGAAATATTTTGGTAAAAAATAAATACTTAGTGGGTGTTTTTCAACACACCACCGTGTCCATAGGCCCTTATTGTAAAATACTTCTTTCCCCCAAGAAGAAATTGTACATCCAGTAGCAAAATAATTCCCAACATTATAACCACCACACCCTACTGGTAACAGATCCCCCATACCCTCACTCCCAATGTCAGTGGGCCCCCAATATTTTGTGACCCCAATCCCCATGTGCCAATTTATAGATTTTTATATATATATATATATATATATATATATATATATATATAGGGGAAGTCCCACACTCTCAGCCAACACAGGTAACGGCTTGGGTGCCAAATCAAAAGTCTAATCCAATCACAGGGTCAGACTCATTAGTACACGGATGAAATTAAACAGGTAACGTGTGAATAAGACGTGCTTTGTGCAGATCATGCAGAATGCCTGGTTCACAATCAAACAAATGTAGTGGGTGCAGGAAAAGATACACTCAGCATGCTAAGTATACCCAAATAATATGTAGGGGAAGTCCCACACTCTCACCCAACACAGGTAACGGCTGGGGTGCCAAATCAAAGTCTAATCCAATCACAGGTTCAGACTCATTAGTACAATACAGTGTTTCTCCACACTTCAGTGGAGAAAGATAGCACTCTCCAGACTTGCAAGATATAGTATAAACAATAAAGTCATTTATTCAAAAACTTGGTTCCATGTAACTTAATGTCACAAATACAGTATATACACAGAAGGGGCTCACCAACGTTTCGGTCCTATATTAGGACCTTTCTCAAGGTATATGCCAGTCAATCCATATTCAGAGTATCAGTGGCAACAACAGCAGCTTCAAGGAGGAACCAGGACCTGCATAATGCCTCCCAGGTCCCCTATATATACCTAAATGCTAATGGACACCGGAATCATATGTCTCAGTGGCCGCCGCGTCACTTCCGGTTAGACCGTGACAATGCCTATTCTATACCTTGTATAAAACACTCTAAAAGGTTAAAGAACACAGTACGCAATTGGCGCACGAGGTACCGTAAGGGTACGCCCTTTGCGTAGCGGACGCTGTATCGGAAGCGAGCCGCTCGAGCGACACAAACGCTCGCGAGAATACGCTGTTGGTATTGGGCACACTATAGGTGAGCGACTACCGTAATGCTACGCTATCAGCGTAGCGGACGCTCGAGACCACGAGGAGATCACGAGCGGCGCAGACGCTCACGAGATAACAATCAGTAGACCTTGAATGTAACACACAGAAAGGATATTCTTATACTGTAGACCTTGTACTGAAACACTGTAGCGATATAACGCTGCTTAACCTTGTTTACACTAAAGCTGTTTGATTGATAGAGACGCTCCTATTACCCTCTGCAATATAATGAACACACAATACCGGTCTAAGGGTCTAACGCCTTTTAAGAAAATGAATGAACGTTCAATCGCAAAAGAATAATACAATACAAGTTATACACTACCAAGATAACATAAAATACCTAACCGAATCACTACACATAAAATACAATACAGATACAATTACATTTAAGGGGGGGAGGAGAGAGAGAATGGCTTATAACATTACATAAGAGACAATATGGTTGCAGAGAAACTTACGCACAAGGGGAAACAATCGCATGCGCCTTTCTGGATATCCAGCTCCCGATTATCAGCAATGAGAACCGTTGAAGAGAGTAGAGAGCTGGCCCAGATCGGCTTGTCCTTTTATACACTTACACACAGTACAGTACAATGGTCCCTACATTCTTATTGTTCATTGGACACAGGAATTCGTCTTCGCATTATAACAAAAGGTCATAGGTTGGTTCATACAGGTGGGCTGTGACTATTTCAAACTGCTCAGGTGGGAGGGAAACTGGGTTTCCCGCCGCATGGGTAATAAAGTGCAAATATAGTAAATGTCCATAAACTTCTTATGTCCATAACTATACGCACGAGCGATTAATCCGCTTCAAACCAACACCGGAATATTGCTAATTATATTCTCTTCCGATGGATACTAAACACCACTGTGTAACCCCTGTCTGACCCTTCGTATCAAACAAAGAGGGATCTCTTTGTCTCTGAACATAATACATTAACTAAACTTTCAGATTCTATCAAAGGGACCATAATCTACAAAATACATTATATGAATAAAATATGTTACGATTGAGTCGCCCGCTAGTCGTACACAAACTCTACCGTAAATGCGCATACCGCGCGTCCGCGAGTGCACGCGACCACGAATATACGCACGCACGGGAGGGCTCATGCACGTGCAGCGGGCACACGCATGAGGTGCATATATGGCAGTGTGCAGCGTGATATTTTTCTGACTTTGACAGTCCACCCTTTGGCAGTCACCAATAACTGCCACTTCCTAAAACAGTTCAAAAAGAGAAAAATATATGTCATGTATAATACATTTCTATGATTGGGTAGGGGAGGAGAGGAGAAGGTAGGAAAAGGGTATGACCTAGTGAGATAGCAGAAGCATGTGTGTATGAATCCATGTTTGGGGGGTCATGTATTATCGTGCCGTACGTGTTTTAAATCAAGCTTCGAGGTATTGCGAAGTATACATTTGAATTCCTTCTTATCCCGTGGTACGGGTCTGTGGATGGGCTGTCAAACTTTACCGAGTTCTCTTCGGCTTTTGGTTACAACAAAATGGGGGAGCACATTTTAGTTGATGATACATGAATGGGGGAATATGTGAGTGCTGATATCTGTGCCTATATTCCCTATCGACTATGTGTGTTATTACCTGAAGGTTGTAGAGATGAAGATAAAGAACAATTATGGTAAATGCAGTGATAAACTATGTGAGTTTAATATACATTTGCCGATTGAGGTCTTGTCTTGTCTTGTCTTGTCTCGATGTACATGTTGACTGTAGTCTCTTTAGGCTTTTGCCAACAATGCGAGCAAAGCTTTATCAATGTCCATAGACTTACAAAAAGTGTTGGGCTAGCGTAAAATTTAAAGGTACTAGGGATATGGGGGGTCTATGGCATAGTCCATCAGTTGTCTGTGTAAAAGGTTGTCAAATTCTTCTTCCAAGCGGATGTCTTTGTACCTTGGAGGAAAACAAAAGGAGAAATGGGTGAAAGAAACGGACCATGGATTCACATTTTCATCACAACATTGTCTCTATTGTTGGGTCATAAACCAAATCAGTCGTTGTTATTACAGTATCTTCACTTCTTAAACTCATCACTCGGGCGCTACGTTTACACTTTGTTAAAACCCGAACGCATCTAAATATCAGACCGACCAATATGATGACACCCAGAACACACAAAAGAAATTTCCCTACATCCATGATAATTCCTTGAGTCCATTCTCCTAAACCAGAGAACCAATTTCGTGGGTTCAACCATGACACCCAACTGGTCAGCTCATTACCCACAGCAGCAAGGGTGAGATTGTGTTTCCTTCGGAACTCCCATTTTAATTGCAAAATGTCATCCATCTTTTTGTCTATGACCTCGACCGGGTCCTCGGTGCTGTTTGTAATATATGTGCAGCACTTTATTCCATACTGAGTCGCTAGGGTAACACAATACCCGCCTGTCACAGTTGTGAGATAATTGAGAATCATCCTATGCTGAACCAATTCTGTTTTATAAGCTTGGAGCTCCCTTACGGTATACCTGAATGTGTCATCATACATTTCAGTGATATTGTCTAATAAATTTGCAAGCGCAGATATATATTTATAATTTATCACTCCTCTGGCGGTACGAGTGATATCTAACGCGATTAGGAATTGAATCCCGGTGGATTCATTGATCAGGTCAGAGGCCGGATGCTCTGTTCTTTCTATCAGGTGCCGTTTAACGATGTGCTCGTAATGAGTGTGAGTATAAGGAGCTTGGGCACTGCGGTGAATATCTTTCATTTTTGTATGTGATACCGTCATTACCTCAGGCAGTACTTTTCCAATATAACATAACCCTTCTGAGTTTGGGGCAAGCCACTTATACGCCTTCCTCCCGCATATGAAATATGCATCATCGGGGAGAACATATGGGACGGAGTAGGACATTACCATATTACACATTTTCCATATGAAATCTCCTAACCCTAATTCTCCCATCTGTTTAGTACACGTATCAGTTTGTACGATATGTGCACAGTATCCTGGTGATACCTCTCCAACTCTCATGGTCCTACTTCCTAGGGTATACCTATATCGGAAATATTTCCCACTACCGGCTATGTGGCGTATAAGTTCTGTATCTGTAGGCATTCTATCGGCTCTGTATGAAAAGGTCATGGTTTGGTTATTCCATGACACTTCCCAATTTCCTGGCTTTCGGGGATTGGAAATGCTAAAACATACTAGGGATCTATCCACATGATATTGGTGGAGCTTCAAACTAGGAGGACTGGAGATATTAAACCTCCTGTCCACCGGCCTCCCACCACTTAGCTCAAGTACCTCCCCTATAGTTAAAGGGAATGGCACTAATCCTGATTTGCTATGGCCTTGAGGTACTTGAGCGCATACCCAACAATCTGTCTGATTTAACACTTTACCCACTAAGGAGTGATAGTCACTCAATGGATGCCGGTCCATGTGGATATTAAAACTGGATTGGCATTTCTTGATACACCCATCCTCAACTACACTGTCACAGAGTCTACAGATACATTTCTCTTCAGCTAACAATCCTTCACAATGTCTATAAATAACATGGCTGCTGGATCGTTTCCGGTACTCGCCTTTGCTCGGTGATTGTGTTGCTATTGGAAATTTACACCTCCGTCTTAGTCATCAGAAACCCATTCTGGATCCTTTCTCGTCCTCACTGGTACTCTCACCGAAACAGACTGCTCTGGTCAACATCATGGTCAACAGGAAAATCCATATCACAGTCTCTTGGGGCAAGTCCATCTTACAGGAGGAGAAAAGGAGAAATTTGTAATGGGGGTACAAAAAAAACAGTTTGAGGGGGAGAGAAACTTGTTACGATAATTAGTTCTCTAGTCTTGTTGTTCTTCTTGTTCTGCTGTCATCTCAAAGGTGCTGTCTCTAAGTCTTCCAACCGAACACTACGGTGATACAATATTTCTTCCAAACCAGCGATCTTTCTGTAAGGAGCAAAAATCTTGCATCGCCATTTGTCTAACTGATGTGTGACATACCATCTTTAAAACACAAAAACATGAGTGAGAAGAGAGAAAACAGAAAAAAAAAAAAAGAGAGAGAGAACAATTCATATACATATATATTACATAAACCAACAATAAACAACAACAGGAAAAAAAAAAAAACATTTTTCAAACATTTTAAAACATTGTCAGATCTGCCGTTCATCATCAGGCTGTCATATCTACATGTCCAATGGTATCCTTGCTCAGTCCCTCCCACCAGCACCTCCATACTCCACCCTTTGTATCTGGCCAGGATACATTGATGCGGATAGGTCATGCTGGGGTTTGGTAGACTTCTGCAAAGACCAAGTAGCTATGCAATGTTTGAGTCCTGCTGATGACCGTCAGAGATGGGGAAAAAGAAAACATTTCACAGATACATTACAAATTTTACCCGGTCATTCCTGTGTCTTCAGGGAATGACCTCCCAATTTATTAACCGTTACCTCAGGCTTACCATCAGTCCTAATGATCAATTTTCCTAATCATAAATTATATGTGTGGACCAAAATTTGACATGCGTGATACCTGATTATACTTCCAAGTGTCGTAACTCTGCTCGTGTTCTTGTCTAGGGGGTTTGACTTTTGTATATTTCTTGATCTACAATCTCTTGCATAATGGCCTTTCTTCTGGCAATTATAACACCTTATCACCTTGGACTTACCCACAGGGATCTGAGGCTCCTTACGTCTCTGTGTTTCCCTGTGCTTGCTGATGTTTTGCTCATGCCCAACAGCGGACTTTCTTAGTGCAGCCACCGAGATATTTCTCCAGTTTGGGTTGGTGGTCTGTACCCTTGTTCTCAACACCTCCTTTAAACCATTCATTAATACTTTAACCGCTACTTCTCTATGCTTCACATTTGTTTTAATGTTTGCTATACCGGTATACCTAGTCATGTCCTGCAATGCCCGATGGAAATAATTAGAAGTACTTTCCCCTTCGTTTTGTCTTATGGAGAAAATTTCATTCCACTTGACAACGGCAGGGAAATATACTCCTAACTGTCGGTTGATCTGCTTAATACATTCCTGATTGTGTTCCTCCGTACAAGGTACCTCTGTGTCTAATTTACAATCAGCAATAACTTTCGCAGGGTCAACACTGGAGGGCAAACATGCCCTCAGCACTGTCCGCCAATCTTTGTTGGTGGGTTCTGTGGAGTTTCCTAGTTCTTTGATAAATCTCTGACATGCATCTAGATCTTTCCTAGGATCAGGGAATTCAGACATAATTGACCTTAATTCTGTCCGAGACCAGGGACGGCGCATTGCACTGTCCTTGACGGGAATGATTCCCTGAGCGTCAGTCTTCCCATTGGGGACTGTGATCACCCTGACAGAACTAAATTCAATTACATCATCTTGTGTTGGTCTTACAATATGGGGTACATTTGTTTGTGCGTGATGTATAACACCGTACGTACCTGTGGACACGACCTCACCTGACCCTCTGTTAGGGGGTTTGATTACTGCCTTTACCGATTTGGTCGCGTCCACCTGGATGTCTTGTAGGATGGCTTCTGGAAGAGGTGCCGACATCGTTCTGGGCTCACTTTCTTGCTGGTAATCCTGAGGGAAGTTTAACATGGGGTGCGACTTGCACAGGTTAACAGTTGTACATTGAACAGTATTGCAATTATCATTGTTACGTTTATTACAATTATTCTTATCATTTATAATACATTTGCTAAGTGCATTTTTATCGTACACCATTGTGCCATTCTCTGCAACCATAATCCTCTCCATTGCCATGTCTCTCTTCCCAAGATGAGAGTCAGATATATAAGTTAAATTTCTTTGCATTTCACTTTCCTGTTGCCACAATTTTAAATAATCATAATGTTTACTACGCCTTTTTGAAGATTTAATCAGGCACACTCTTCTCCTTAAATTCTGTAACACTTCTGGATTAAAACCACCTACCCGGGGAAACTTTTCCCCGTCATGCACAGTCATCCTTTCCCATTCATTGCATAATATTTCTGTGTGATGACCATATTTCTCACACATTACATACCTTGCCGACCCGATTGGTCGGTTTACTAAATCAACCCGAACCAAGGTTGATCGCCCCCTACCTGAACAACTGGCCCCCATCTCTTGCAGGTGTTGCTTTCACTACCTCTGACCTTCAAATCAGGGTCTTCAGCTAAACCTTACAAAAACCAAGATGTTCGAGATAGGCCGGCGGTGGCAGTTTACCGAGTACTCCACTCACTCGCCCACGCCGACCAATACGCCCACACACTGCCTTAGCTCTGGCGTACTCGACCTAGGGCCCCTGCGACCTGAACCTCTATTTACTGGAACATGTGGGTGTGATCCGAAGAGCACTTAACCCTTTCCAGTAACTATTGGTTGTTGGATAGTTCCCAAGTGACCAGCGAACCTCCCTTATCACGTTAGAATGTACAAATAGCGTTTATGACCCCTTTCGTACGCAAATGGTACTGGGTCAAATTACTAACTAATGCACACAATTACGTGCGGTACAATCGTTCGGCACATAAGCAACTAATCTTATGTGCGGAGCGACCAGTGGAATCGAAAATTATGGCTGCGAATTCCTTCAGCCTGAGCTTAATGGCCTATATGGGTTCCGCACCAACCCTTTCTGGTGTTGTGCTGTTTTTATCTATAGCGGACTTCTTAGTCTGCTGTACCTGGACCTCCTGGTCTGTGCTACAGTAGACCTCCTGGTCTGTTATACTCTAATGCTCTTTTTTTAAATGTTTAACAAGGGATGCCTCCCAAGCCACCATGCATGTCACTTACATGTATGTACCTCACGAGAACTCGATTTCCTGTGGTTCAATCCCAAAAAAATTGTAGAAACTTATATATATATATACACACACTCACCACATGTACACTTTTAATTTTTATTTCTGCGCAGAAATCCTTTCATTCGGTATTAGCCTAACCCAGAAGAATTGCAACAGAGAAAGTCTTTTTCTTTTAACTTTTAAACTTTTGGATTTGAGATAGATTTGTGTTATTTTCGCGTTATTTCCTTATTGCTTACTAAACAATACTATCGTGCGGTTTGTATCATGTGGGCGTATCCGTACGCTCCGTTGCGTAATACACGCTCCGTGCGTCGACCCTTGCTGCGTACGCCCTGCCCTTGTAAGGACACGTGTACACAGACCAAGTACGTCCACAGTTACACACTACACATTTATCAATGTGAATGATCTTTAACAGTAATCCTTCACTGACCACCACTCAAATCTCCCTTGTATTCTAGGCGAGATTGTGTGCGTGCCTTTTACAATTATTCCCTTAAATATTACTTTTAACTATTAATAACAACAAATGTCTCAACACGTTATCACTAATGTGTGGCAATCAGGAGAATGAAATACGGACAAATAATAAAGACAATAACGTACTGTTCCTACCTTTTACGTTCCGGATTCCTTCAGCACTCCTTACTAAGCGAAGCAGACGCTTATCTGGTCAGCACTACGAGGAATATTACCTCCCGCCTTTTTGCTGACCGATAATGTCTGCTGAAATTACCTAGTGCAGATATGTGAAGAGCGGGCGAGTCCCCAATTGACAATGCCTATTCTATACCTTGTATAAAACACTCTAAAAGGTTAAAGAACACAGTACGCAATAATTGGTGCACGAGGTACCGTAAGGGTACGCCCTTAGCGTAGCGGACGCTGTATCGGAAGCGAGCCGCTCGAGCGACACAAACCCTCGCGAGAATACGCTGTTGGTATCGGGCACACTATAGGTGAGCGACTACCGTAATGCTACGCTAACAGCGTAGCGGACGCTCGAGACCACGAGGAGATCACGAGCGGCGCAGACGCTCACGAGATAACAATCAGTAGACCTTAAATGTAACACACAGAAAGGATATTCTTATACTGTAGACCTTGTACTGAAACACTGTAGCGATATAAAGCTGCTTAACCTTGTTTACACTAAAGCTGTTTGAGCGATAGAGACGCTCCTATTACCCTCTGCAATATAATGAACACACAATACCGGTCTAAGGGTCTAACGCCTTTTAAGGAAATGAATGAACGTTCAATCGCAAAAGAATAATACAATACAAGTTATACACTACCAAGATAACATAAAATACCTAACCGAATCACTACACATAAAATACAATACAGATACAATTACATTTAAGGGGGGGAGGAGAGAGAGAATGGCTTATAACATTACATAAGAGACAATATGGTTGCAGAGAAACTTACGCACAAGGGGAAACAATCACATGCGCCTTTCTGGATATCCAGCTCCCGATTATCAGCAATGAGAACCGTTGAAGAGAGTAGAGAGCTGGCCCAGATCGGCTTGTCCTTTTATACACTTACACACAGTACAGTACAATGGTCCCTACATTCTTATTGTTCATTGGACACAGGAATTCGTCTTCGCATTATAACAAAAGGTCATAGGTTGGTTCATACAGGTGGGCTGTGACTATTTCAAACTGCTCAGGTGGGAGGGAAACTGGGTTTCCCGCCGCATGGGTAATAAAGTGCAAATATAGTAAATGTCCATAAACTTCTTATGTCCATAACTATACGCACGAGCGATTAATCCGCTTCAAACCAACACCGGAATTTTGCTAATTATATTCTCTTCCGATGGATACTAAACACCACTGTGTAACCCCTGTCTGACCCTTCGTATCAAACAAAGAGGGATCTCTTTGTCTCTGAACATACTACATTAACTAAACTTTCAGATTCTATCAAAGGGACCATAATCTACAAAATACATTATATGAATAAAATATGTTACGATTGAGTCGCCCGCTAGTCGTACACAAACTCTACCGTAAATGCGCATACCGCGCGTCCGCAAATGCACGCGACCGCAAATATACGCACGCACGGGAGGGCTCATGCACGTGCAGCGGGCACACGCATGAGGTGCATATATGGCAGTGTGCAGCGTGATATTTTTCTGACTTTGACAACCGGAAGTTGTGTACCATCGGCGCCGCGCTGTATAAACAGCCTAGTCAATCACCATAACTAGCAATGTTAGACTCCCTTCTAGGCAGCCTTCCCAGTTGTACAGTGTAATCTGCGGCCGCTGCGGTCAGCCGAGTAGTTTCCCCGGCTCGACCGCTGGTTGCTATGGTAACGCGTAATGCCGCTAGGTCACTTCCGGTCTAAACCGGAAGTAGTGCGTTCCACGCTCGTAGTGTTATGCGTGTCAGGCAGTGATCATGTTCACTGACAGGGGACTTTTACAAACATGTAGTGGCATAAGAGTAAAGGATGTAGAAGTGGTAATACAAGGGAGTGTTGGTCGGTATAACGGAGACCTGGGAGACTACACATAGTATTATAAATATAAGTCAAATCATAACATACATAATAGTGTGCGCTACGCGCGTCACACCAATGCAGAAATAAAACTGATATATGCCAAACAAGGTTTAAAGTCAATTGTGTATAAACGTTACCCTAGGCGAGCCTTCGCCCCAGGGATATATATACATAAATATGCAACAAGGAATCAGGGCAGAGGGGCTGCCCACCCGGGTCAAGTCAGAGATACCCAGTCCTACTTAGGGCACATCTTAGGGCCCAGTTGTGACCAGTAAGGTGTTTTAGCAGTGTGTCATGCGCAGATGACCCCTCAGGGTGATGGTGTAGTAGTGCGAACTAAAGTCTTGCCGCCAGCCCAGATACTCTTATGCCACTACATGTTTGTAAAAGTCCCCTGTCAGTGAACATGATCACTGCCTGACAGGCATAACACTACGAGGTTTAGACCGGAAGTGACCTAGCGGCATTACGCATTACCATAGCAACCAGCGGTCGAGGCGGGGAAACTACTCGGCTGACCGCAGCGGCCGCAGATTACACTGTACAACTGGGAAGGCTGCCTAGAAGGGAGTCTAACATTGCTAGTTATGGTGATTGACTAGGCTGTTTATACAGCACGGCGCCGATGGTACACAACTTCCGGTCTAACCGGAAGTGACGCGGCGGCCACTGAGACATATGATTCCGGTGTCCATTAGCATTTAGGTATATATAGGGGACCTGGGAGGCATTATGCAGGTCCTGGTTCCTCCTTGAAGCTGCTGTTGTTGCCACTGATACTCTGAATATGGATTGACTGGCATATACCTTGAGAAAGGTCCTAATATAGGACCGAAACGTTGGTGAGCCCCTTCTGTGTATATACTGTATTTGTGACATTAAGTTACATGGAACCAAGTTTTTGAATAAATGACTTTATTGTTTATACTATATCTTGCAAGTCTGGAGAGTGCTATCTTTCTCCACTGAAGTGTGGAGAAACACTGTATTAGATATATATATATATATATATATATATATATCAGGGACGTGCAGTCAGGGGAGGCAGGGGAGGCAGTGCCTACCCTGTCATTCTCCCCTGTCATTAATGATTGCAATAATATAAAGAAGATACTTCTGACACATATTCTGTGTCCTAAGTATATGCTTTATATTATTTTAATCATTTCTACATTTTCAAACAGGTGAAAATTTTTTTTAGAGGCATCGAGAGCGGTGCCTCCTGTAGATAATGACAAAGGTCCGGGGGCGGGCAGGGGGCGGGGCCAAGGAGAGGGCTGCAAAAGCCCATTAAAAAAACCAGGAAAAGCGGCACCAGTGTGAGTGCCTCAGTGACAGGGGCGTGCTTTCTGCCCATATGAAAGCACGCCCCTGCATCTGAGGCAGATATGATTGGGCACTGTCCGATTCTCCTTCCTCCGGCCAGACCCGCATCACCCGCACACCGCCGGCGCCGCCGCTCATCACCCCCGACCCCTTTCCCCCTCACCTGGTGCTGACCTCTCCTCCTGACTAGGCGGCCGTGTAGAGCTGTGCGCCGCTAATCACCCGCACACCACCGGCGCCGCTCATCCCCCCCCCCGCCCGCTCACCGTCAGTGCTGCCCACCCCCCGCAACCACCGCTGGTGCCTCTCATCTCACGGTGTGCTGCTCATCATCCCCCCCTCCCCCCCCGCTCAGTGCTAGTGAGTGTTGCTCATCTCTCCCCAACCCCCTGCTCACCTGGTGCTGCTTATCATCTTCTCCCCACCCCCTCCGCTCACCTGGTGCTGCTCATCTCCCCCCTGCTCACCATCACTGCAGCTCATTTCTCCCCCCTCAACCACCACTAGTGCTTCTCATCTCCCCCCGCTCGGTGCTAGTGCTGCCCGTCTCTCCCCCCAAACCCCCCCCCCACTCACCTGGTGCTGCTCATCTCTCCCGCCCCAACCACCACTAGTGCTTCTCATCTCCCCCACGCTCGGTGCTAGTGCTGCCCAGCTCCAAACCCCCCCCCCCTCCCGGCTCCGCTCACCTGGTGCTGCTCATCCCCCCCCCCCCGCTCACCATCAGTGCAGCTCATCTCTCCTCTCATCTCCCCCCCCCCTCTCAGTGCCAGTGCTGCTCATCTCTCCCCCCCCCCCCTGTTCACCTGGTGCTGCTCATTACCTCCCCCCACCCCACTCATCTGGTGCTGCTCATCTACCCCCCCCCCCCACCACCACCCGCTCACTGTCAGTGCTGCTCATCTCCCAACCCCCCCACCCCCCAAACAACCGCTGGTGCTGCACATCCCCCCCCCCGCTCAGTGCCAATGCTGCTCACCTCTCCCTCCACGCTCACCGCCAGTGCTCATCATCCCCCCCCCCCCGCTCGCTGCCAGTGCTGGTCATTCCCCCCCCCCCCCGCTCACTGCCAGTGCTGCTCATCTTCCCCACAGCCCCCACCCCTCCTTCCGCTCACCGCCAGTGCTTCTCACTTCCCATCCCGCTCACTGCCAGTGCTTCTCACTTCCCACCCCGCTCACTGCCAGTGCTTCTCACTTCCCACCCCACTCACTGCCAGTGCTGTTCATCTTCCCCACAGCCCCTTCCCTGCTCACTGCCAGTGCTGCTCATCTCCCCCCCGCTCACTGCCTGTGCTGCTCATCTTCCCCACAGACTACTCCCCCCCCCCCCCGCTCACCGCCAGTGCTGCTCATCTCCCCCCTCCACCTCATTACCGCCCGCCGTTCACTTGCCAGCTGAGCTGAGCTGGGCTGTCAGCTGGAGGGAGCGCAGGAGAAGTTGCAGAGGCTTGGCCGCAGCATCTGGGATTATGTGAGAGGCCACAGCCGCTATTGACAGACACTGGTGACTGGTGAGTAGCTTGTAAATTCCCAAACTCTCCCCACCCAGTGGCGCCGGGACGTAATTACGTCGCCGTGGCTGCACACGCAACAGACCAGGAGGCTGACTGTGAGCTGGGGGTGGAGCCGCGAGCTGAGGAATTTACTGCCCATGGCTCCACCCCCAGCTCACAGTCAGCCTCCTGGTCTCTGGGGTATTGGGCGCCTGGGGGAAGCTGTAGTGCCAGCCCATGCCCAGGGCTTCACTGACACTATCCTGCGCTCACCCCCCGCTGGCAGCTCATTGAGTGTCGGCCGGGGGAAGCTGCAATGCTGTGCCTGGGGCTCCGCTGAGACTGCTGCGCTCACCCCCGCTGGCGACTCATGTGATGTATGAATACACCACATGAGCCACCAGCGGGGGTGAGCGCAGCATAGTCATACGCCAGATGTGAATTTCGGCTCATTCAGTGTGCTATAATGTGAATTCCGGCTCATTCAGTATGCTATAATGTGAATGTCTGCTCATTCAGTGTGCTACAAGGTGAATTTCGGCTCATTCAGTGTGCTATAATGTGAATTCCGGCTCATTCAGTGTGCTACAATGTGAATTCCGGCTCATTCAGTGTGCTACAATGTGAATTCCGGCTCATTCAGTGTGCTACAATGTGAATTCCGGCTCATTCAGTGTGCTACAATGTGAATTCCGGCTCATTCATTGTGCTACAATGTGAATTCCGGCTCATTCAGTGTGCTACAATGTGAATTTCGGCTCATTCAGTGTGCTATAATGTGAATTTCGGCTCATTCAGTGTTCTACAAGGTAAATTTCGGCTCATTCAGTGTGCTACAAGGTGAATTTCGGCTCATTCAGTGTGCTACAATGTGAATTTCGGCTCATTCAGTGTGCTACAAGGTGAATTTCGGCTCATTCAGTGTGCTACAAGGTGAATTTCGGCTCATTCAGTGTGCTACAAGGTGAATTTCGGCTCATTCAGTGTGCTACAATGTGAATTTCGGCTTATTCAGTGTGCTACAAGGTGAATTTCGGCTCATTCAGTGTGCTACAATGTGAATTGCGGCTCATTCAGTGTGCTACAATCTGAATTGCGGCTTATTCAGTGTGCTACAATCTGAATTGCGGCTTATTCAGTGTGCTACAATGTGAATTTCAGCTCATTCAGTGTGCTATAATGTGAGTTTCGGCTCATTCAGTGTGCTATAATGTGAATTGCGGCTCATTCAGTGTGCTACAATCTGAATTGCGGCTCATTCAGTGTGCTGCAATGTGAATTTCAGCTCATTCAGTGTGCTATAATGTGAGTTTCGGCTCATTCAGTGTGCTATAATGTGAGTTTCGGCTCATGTGTGCTATAATGTGAATTTCAGCTCATTCAGTGTGCTATAATGTGAGTTTCGGCTCATTATGTGTGCTATAATGTGAATTGGGCACCAGTACTAGACAGTATAAGGGGTTCTACTATTGTGGGGTATATGGTGTGGTAAACTACATGGAAGGACACGCACCCCTTGTGAGTGGCCATGCCCCCTTATCAGGAGCGCACGCGCCTTCAGTGCGCACATAATTGCAACCGTCACTTTTCCATATCCCCACTTCAAAATTCCACTTCGACCACTGTGAGGGATGGTATCAGAATCCTGGCACTTCAGATGACGACGGTCAGAATACCGACAGCGTCATCCCGATGTGCAGGATCCCAACAACCCCCCCAACCCTGGCCTGCAGCCTGTTTCTAAACTGCGCCAGGTAGAGCCCATTCCTATACTGGTACTGCTTGCCAGGGATGACTCTGCTTGTCTCCAGTCTCCATCACAAGCAGCAGTGCAGCTGTTGGGAGACCTGCTGCTGCTGGCAGAGAATGGAGGTGAGCAGAGTCTGTCCCCATGCTGTCCAAGAGGAGGCTCTGGAATCTGCTCCCTACTGCTTTAGTGCAGGTAGAAGGAGACTCAAGCACAGCAGGCACAGCCAGGGGCGGTGATGACAGGATATAGTGCTATGGATTGTATGAGGAAGGGGGCCCCAAATCCGTGTGTTGCTTAGCGCTCCATGAGGTCTAAACTCGCCTCTGGTAGCAGCCATAGCGGCGGCTTTAGTGGGCATGCCTCACCAGCCACTGACCTCACTGCACGCCACTGATATATATATATAGTTACCAAATGTCTTTTTCAAAGAAAGGACGAGGCGGCACTCCCACAAATTGAAATCAAGCTGGTGTATTTAGGCAATCATCATAATCTCAGATGGGTGGATGTCGACGTTTCAAGGCTCGCAGGCCTTTTCGTCAGGACGTGAATACAAGTGAAAAATTCCTAGAAACATATCTCATTACTGTGTCAGTCTTACCTTTAAATAAGAGTGTGCAGTCCGGTACACGGACGCCCGCTGCTCCCGCCTGGCCGGAAGTGAGGAGGGTCCCATACTGACGTGTTTCCTGTCAGACGGTTACCTCGGAGACGCTGTAGCTTCGGAAACACCGTGGCCACACGCGTCCTACTCCGTTGCCTGGGTAACAGCGCCGCGGCCGCCACTCGTTCCTGCACATAAATACACAATGTGAAAGCATCGTGATACATTATGTATAGATACATCGGTGTATAGATAGTGTTAAAAAATGTGAAACATACAACATATATAATTAAAAATTGGTATATCTGAGAATACATCAACTGCACTTTAGTTAAAAAATTCCATTAATAATTCAATTAATAACTAAATCATAGACAAAACACCTTATATACAGTATATTCACTTAATATTCATAACATTATTCTTTAAATACCCGCTGGTTTATAGCAACTCTCAGAATTACAGGAATATATTCCAGGAAATTTTTTCGTTAAGGCCTCTAGGTGAAATGGTGTCCAAAATATATATCCATTTTGATTCACACTGACTAAGGCGTTTCTTACGGTCACCACCTCGAATATCATTAGGAATGTGATCTATTATTTTGTACCTTAAAGAGGCTAAAGTGTGTTGAGCTTCCTTGAAATGGCGAGTCACCGGTTGGTCGCAATCTTTATTCTCCAATGCTGCTTTTATAGCCGAGCGATGTAAAGCCATACGCTCTCTAAATGTGCGAATAGTCTGACCAACATAATATAGCCCGCAGGGGCACATAATAATATACACTACAAATTGCATCATGCAATTTAAGACATGATTAATCTTAAATTTACGGCCCGTATGTGGATGTTTAAAATATACTCCGGGTTCCATAAAACTGCACGTTGTGCATGATGCACATTTGTAACAACCCAACTTCTTTTTCTGTAACAGGAAAGAGCTACTGGGACTGACGGGTACATGCGTGATTGATGAATTTAACATCAGTTACAAAATATAATTGGAGGATAAAAACATAAAGCGACCTGGGAAAAGCTTGCACAACAATGTGAGTCCTATCGACAAGAGTTACTGAAATTTAAAAAAAGCAAATTGACCGTGGTACAAACTGACTATGAGGATCAAAGGGTGTACCATTGGTTGTCGGGTACTACTACCAAGGGCAATCGTTCATATAACCGCCCTCGTACATCTCAAGATAGAAGACAACAACGAGGAAACCAATCCAACAGTGATAGCGACTTCAATGTCAATGATTCTGATGAAACTCACTCATAAAGAACGCCTGTGAGTAGATTTACCCGGTCAAAAAACGAGGTTCCTGGAACAAGCCCACGCGACGGGGGAGGCAGTCGGAAAGAATATACAAAGCCGCTAATAAACAAGAGCAAGGCCAGGAACTAGTCTTTAATTTATCTTCACGTACCTTGTCGTCTACAGAGATCTCGGTACTCAATAAAGGACTATCATTTATTCCCAGTAATCCACACAACGACCTTAAATGGAAAATTGATCTTCACCGGTTCAATAGATCTCTTCGGATCAAAGAGTTTTTCCAAAACCAATTGCCTGTACAAGATGATCCATTCCGGGACTTTCATAAAAAGTTTTCTAGATCTAAATTTGATCCGGCTTCTAATAATTCTTCTTTAAGAACATTCTCACGTTTGCTAGATGAATCCGTAAATAAATTTGATATGGCGTCCAAAAAACAATTTCATAATCTGGATAGATTACAGAAACAAGCTTTACGGGACTTAAGATCATACCCTGATATTGTTGTACGGCCCGCGGAAAAGGGCGGGGCAATAATTGTTATGGACACTAGCAAATACATTGAGGAAATAGATCAACAGCTAGCAGAGCCAAATACCTATTTGAAATTAACGCAAAACCCGAGTGATCAATATAAGCGTGAACTTGATTTGATCTTAACTACTGCTGTGAGGAACGGAGTTATCAATAAAAAATTTCATGATGCATTGATCCAGTCTCATCCAGTCACCCCCTATTTTGTATACGATTCCCAAGGTACACAAGAATGCCCAAAACCCCCCGGGTAGGCCGATTATATCGGCGAGAGGGTCTCTTTTACAACCAATATCTCAATTTTTGGACTATTTGTTACAACCGTTAGTGGTTAAACAAAGTACGTTCTTGAAAGATACCACGCAATTTTTGTTAAAGTTGGGCCAATTGAAGAATATTCCAAGCGGGGCATTCCTGTGTACCCTGGTTGTGAAAAATTTATATACAGTAATACCACATACTATGGGTCTAGACTGTATGAAGCTATTTTTACATTCTAATAATTTTACTGATTTTGATATTTCACTGTTTTTGGAATTACTTAGATTTATCCTTACAAAAAAATTTTTCTTACACAACGGGAAATATTTACAGTGCACTGGCTGTGCGATGGGGGCGAATGTGGCCCCATCGTACACCAATGTATTTATGTTTGAGCAAGAGCGTAATTTTTTCTTTACAGATCCATCTATATCTAAAAAGATCATGATGTATACAAGAGACATAGATGATCTTTTCATTATTTGGACAGGCTCAGAATCTGAGCTAATAGAGTTGGTAACAAACATTAACTCTTTAAACCATCCGGTAAAATTTACGTTTCAATACAGCCAAACAGAAATCAATTATCTGGATGTATTGGTTAAAATTAAGGAAAACCAATATATTTACGGAAGTTTTCCATAAACATACAGATCGGAATACTCTGTTACATCACAGTAGTTGTCACTCTCCACCATTAAAAAAAGCTCTCCCAAAATCTCAGATGCTTAGAGTAGCTAGAATCACTAGTAACCCTAGTCAGCTTGCACCTGCCCTTGATCTAGTTTCAGAGAAATTCACTAAGCGAGGATATCCTTTATCCTTATTAGAGGAAACTAAAACAAGTGTTAGCAACCCCGAGACAAAATTTGCTAAAGTCAGAATCAAGGGATAAAAAACAGGATAGGATTCCACTAGTTTCTGAATACACTTTGGCTAGCCAGGTTTTACCACGTGCCACCAAAGCATTGTGGCCTATTGTATCAGGTGATAGTGAGTTACCGGTTTTTAAAAATAAAAATATCATGCCCTGTTACAAAAGGGGTAGAAACTCGCGTGATCTGTTAGTGAAAACTAATATCAGGCATGTACCCGTCAATCCCAGTAGCTCTTTCCTGTTACAGAAAAAGAAGTTGGGTTGTTACAAATGTGCATCATGCACGACGTGCAGTTTTATGGAAACCGGAGCATATTTTAAACATCCACATACGGGCCGTAAATTTAAGATTAATCATGTCTTAAATTGCATGATGCAATTTGTAGTGTATATTATTATGTGCCCCTGCGGGCTATATTATGTTGGTCAGACTATTCGCACATTTAGAGAGCGTATGGATTTACATCGCTCGGCTATAAAAGCAGCATTGGAGAATAAAGATTGCGACCAACCGGTGGCTCGCCATTTCAAGGAAGCTCAACACACTTTAGCCTCTTTAAGGTACAAAATAATAGATCACATTCCTAATGATATTCGAGGTGGTGACCGTAAGAAACGCCTTAGTCAGTGTGAATCAAAATGGATATATATTTTGGACTAGAGATGAGCGGGTTCGGTTTCTCTGAATCCGAACCCGCCAGAACTTCATGTTTTTTTCCACGGGTCCGAGCGACTCGGATCTTCCCGCCTTGCTCGGTTAACCCGAGCGCGCCCGAACGTCATCATGACGCTGTCGGATTCTCGCGAGGCTCGGATTCTATCGCGAGACTCGGATTCTATATAAGGAGCCGCGCGTCGCCGCCATTTTCACACGTGCATTGAGATTGATAGGGAGAGGACATGGCTGGCGTCCTCTCCGTTTAGAATAGATTAGAGAGACACTTGATTTACTAATTTTGGGGAGCATTAGGAGTACTCAGTACAGTGCAGAGTTTTGCTGATAGTGACCAGTGACCACCAGTTTTATTTATAATCCGTTCTCTGCCTGAAAAAAGCGATACACAGCACACAGTGACTCAGTCACATACCATATCTGTGTGCACTGCTCAGGCTCAGGCCAGTGTGCTGCATCATCTATTATCTATATATAATATTATATATATCTGTCTGACTGCTCAGCTCACACAGCTTATAATTGTGGGGGAGACTGGGGAGCACTACTGCAGTGCCAGTTATAGGTTATAGCAGGAGCCAGGAGTACATAATATTATATTAAAATTAAACAGTGCACACTTTTGCTGCAGGAGTGCCACTGCCAGTGTGACTAGTGACCAGTGACCTGACCACCAGTATATATAATATTAGTAGTATACTATCTCTTTATCAACCAGTCTATATATTAGCAGCAGACACAGTACAGTGCGGTAGTTCACGGCTGTGGCTACCTCTGTGTCGGCACTCGGCAGCCCGTCCATAATTGTATATACCACCTAACCGTGGTTTTTTTTTCTTTCTTTATACATACATACTAGTTACGAGTATACTATCTCTTTATCAACCAGTCTATATTAGCAGCAGACACAGTACAGTGCGGTAGTTCACGGCTGTGGCTACCTCTGTGTCGGCACTCGGCAGCCCGTCCATAATTGTATATACCACCTAACCGTGGTTTTTTTTTCTTTCTTTATACATACATACTAGTTACGAGTATACTATCTCTTTATCAACCAGTCTATATATTAGCAGCAGACACAGTACAGTGCGGTAGTTCACGGCTGTGGCTACCTCTGTGTCGGCACTCGGCAGCCCGTCCATAATTGTATATACCACCTAACCGTGGTTTTTTTTTCTTTCTTTATACATACATACTAGTTACGAGTATACTATCTCTTTATCAACCAGTCTATATATTAGCAGCAGACACAGTACAGTGCGGTAGTTCACGGCTGTGGCTACCTCTGTGTCAGCACTCGGCAGCCCGTCCATAATTGTATATACCACCTAACCGTGGTTTTTTTTTCTTTCTTTATACATACATACTAGTTACGAGTATACTATCTCTTTATCAACCAGTCTATATTAGCAGCAGACACAGTACAGTGCGGTAGTTCACGGCTGTGGCTACCTCTGTGTCGGCACTCGGCAGCCCGTCCATAATTGTATATACCACCTAACCGTGGTTTTTTTTTCTTTCTTTATACATACATACTAGTTACGAGTATACTATCTCTTTATCAACCAGTCTATATATTAGCAGCAGACACAGTACAGTGCGGTAGTTCACGGCTGTGGCTACCTCTGTGTCGGCACTCGGCAGCCCGTCCATAATTGTATATACCACCTAACCGTGGTTTTTTTTTCTTTCTTTATACATACATACTAGTTACGAGTATACTATCTCTTTATCAACCAGTCTATATATTAGCAGCAGACACAGTACAGTGCGGTAGTTCACGGCTGTGGCTACCTCTGTGTCGGCACTCGGCAGCCCGTCCATAATTGTATATACCACCTAACCGTGGTTTTTTTTTCTTTCTTTATACATACATACTAGTTACGAGTATACTATCTCTTTATCAACCAGTCTATATATTAGCAGCAGACACAGTACAGTGCGGTAGTTCACGGCTGTGGCTACCTCTGTGTCGGCACTCGGCAGCCCGTCCATAATTGTATATACCACCTAACCGTGGTTTTTTTTTCTTTCTTTATACATACATACTAGTTACGAGTATACTATCTCTTTATCAACCAGTCTATATATTAGCAGCAGACACAGTACAGTGCGGTAGTTCACGGCTGTGGCTACCTCTGTGTCGGCACTCGGCAGCCCGTCCATAATTGTATATACCACCTAACCGTGGTTTTTTTTTCTTTCTTTATACATACATACTAGTTACGAGTATACTATCTCTTTATCAACCAGTCTATATATTAGCAGCAGACACAGTACAGTGCGGTAGTTCACGGCTGTGGCTACCTCTGTGTCGGCACTCGGCAGCCCGTCCATAATTGTATATACCACCTAACCGTGGTTTTTTTTTCTTTCTTTATACATACATACTAGTTACGAGTATACTATCTCTTTATCAACCAGTCTATATATTAGCAGCAGACACAGTACAGTGCGGTAGTTCACGGCTGTGGCTACCTCTGTGTCGGCACTCGGCAGCCCGTCCATAATTGTATATACCACCTAACCGTGGTTTTTTTTTCTTTCTTTATACATACATACTAGTTACGAGTATACTATCTCTTTATCAACCAGTCTATATATTAGCAGCAGACACAGTACAGTGCGGTAGTTCACGGCTGTGGCTACCTCTGTGTCGGCACTCGGCAGCCCGTCCATAATTGTATATACCACCTAACCGTGGTTTTTTTTTCTTTCTTTATACATACATACTAGTTACGAGTATACTATCTCTTTATCAACCAGTCTATATATTAGCAGCAGACACAGTACAGTGCGGTAGTTCACGGCTGTGGCTACCTCTGTGTCGGCACTCGGCAGCCCGTCCATAATTGTATACTAGTATCCAATCCATCCATCTCCATTGTTTACCCGAGGTGCCTTTTAGTTGTGCCTATTAAAATATGGAGAACAAAAATGTTGAGGTTCCAAAATTAGGGAAAGATCAAGATCCACTTCCACCTCGTGCTGAAGCTGCTGCCACTAGTCATGGCCGAGACGATGAAATGCCAGCAACGTCGTCTGCCAAGGCCGATGCCCAATGTCATAGTACAGAGCATGTCAAATCCAAAACACCAAATATCAGTAAAAAAAGGACTCCAAAACCTAAAATAAAATTGTCGGAGGAGAAGCGTAAACTTGCCAATATGCCATTTACCACACGGAGTGGCAAGGAACGGCTGAGGCCCTGGCCTATGTTCATGGCTAGTGGTTCAGCTTCACATGAGGATGGAAGCACTCAGCCTCTCGCTAGAAAAATGAAAAGACTCAAGCTGGCAAAAGCAGCACAGCAAAGAACTGTGCATTCTTCGAAATCCCAAATCCACAAGGAGAGTCCAATTGTGTCGGTTGCGATGCCTGACCTTCCCAACACTGGACGTGAAGAGCATGCGCCTTCCACCATTTGCACGCCCCCTGCAAGTGCTGGAAGGAGCACCCGCAGTCCAGTTCCTGATAGTCAGATTGAAGATGTCAGTGTTGAAGTACACCAGGATGAGGATATGGGTGTTGCTGGCGCTGGGGAGGAAATTGACCAGGAGGATTCTGATGGTGAGGTGGTTTGTTTAAGTCAGGCACCCGGGGAGACACCTGTTGTCCGTGGGAGGAATATGGCCGTTGACATGCCAGGTGAAAATACCAAAAAAATCAGCTCTTCGGTGTGGAGGTATTTCACCAGAAATGCGGACAACAGGTGTCAAGCCGTGTGTTCCCTTTGTCAAGCTGTAATAAGTAGGGGTAAGGACGTTAACCACCTCGGAACATCCTCCCTTATACGTCACCTGCAGCGCATTCATAATAAGTCAGTGACAAGTTCAAAAACTTTGGGTGACAGCGGAAGCAGTCCACTGACCAGTAAATCCCTTCCTCTTGTAACCAAGCTCACGCAAACCACCCCACCAACTCCCTCAGTGTCAATTTCCTCCTTCCCCAGGAATGCCAATAGTCCTGCAGGCCATGTCACTGGCAATTCTGACGAGTCCTCTCCTGCCTGGGATTCCTCCGATGCATCCTTGCGTGTAACGCCTACTGCTGCTGGCGCTGCTGTTGTTGCCGCTGGGAGTCGATGGTCATCCCAGAGGGGAAGTCGTAAGCCCACTTGTACTACTTCCAGTAAGCAATTGACTGTTCAACAGTCCTTTGCGAGGAAGATGAAATATCACAGCAGTCATCCTACTGCAAAGCGGATAACTGAGGCCTTGGCATCCTGGGTGGTGAGAAACGTGGTTCCGGTATCCATCATTACTGCAGAGCCAACTAGAGACTTGTTGGAGGTACTGTGTCCCCGGTACCAAATACCATCTAGGTTCCATTTCTCTAGGCAGGCGATACCGAAAATGTACACAGACCTCAGAAAAAGAGTCACCAGTGTCCTAAAAAATGCAGCTGTACCCAATGTCCACTTAACCACGGACATGTGGACAAGTGGAGCAGGGCAGGGTCAGGACTATATGACTGTGACAGCCCACTGGGTAGATGTATGGACTCCCGCCGCAAGAACAGCAGCGGCGGCACCAGTAGCAGCATCTCGCAAACGCCAACTCTTTCCTAGGCAGGCTACGCTTTGTATCACCGGTTTCCAGAATACGCACACAGCTGAAAACCTCTTACGGCAACTGAGGAAGATCATCGCGGAATGGCTTACCCCAATTGGACTCTCCTGTGGATTTGTGGCATCGGACAATGCCAGCAATATTGTGTGTGCATTAAATATGGGCAAATTCCAGCACGTCCCATGTTTTGCCCATACCTTGAATTTGGTGGTGCAGAATTTTTAAAAAAACGACAGGGGCGTGCAGAGATGCTGTCGGTGGCCAGAAGAATTGCGGGACACTTTCGGCGTACAGGCACCACGTACAGAAGACTGGAGCACCACCAAAAACTACTGAACCTGCCCTGCCATCATCTGAAGCAAGAAGTGGTAACGAGGTGGAATTCAACCCTCTATATGCTTCAGAGGTTGGAGGAGCAGCAAAAGGCCATTCAAGCCTATACAATTGAGCACGATATAGTAGGTGGAATGCACCTGTCTCAGGCGCAGTGGAGAATGATTTCAACGTTGTGCAAGGTTCTGATGCCCTTTGAACTTGCCACACGTGAAGTCAGTTCAGACACTGCCAGCCTGAGTCAGGTCATTCCCCTCATCAGGCTTTTGCAGAAGAAGCTGGAGGCATTGAAGAAGGAGCTAAAAGGGAGCGATTCCGCTAGGCATGTGGGACTTGTGGATGCAGCCCTTAATTCGCTTAACAAGGATTCACGGGTGGTCAATCTGTTGAAATCAGAGCACTACATTTTGGCCACCGTGCTCGATCCTAGATTTAAAGCCTACCTTGGATCTCTCTTTCCGGCAGACACAGGTCTGCTGGGGTTGAAAGACCTGCTGGTGACAAAATTGTCAAGTCAAGCGGAACGCGACCTGTCAACATCTCCTCCTTCACATTCTCCCGCAACTGGGGGTGCGAGGAAAAGGCTCAGAATTCCGAGCCCACCCGCTGGCGGTGATGCAGGGCAGTCTGGAGCGACTGCTGATGCTGACATCTGGTCCGGACTGAAGGACCTGACAACGATTACGGACATGTCGTCTACTGTCACTGCATATGATTCTCTCAACATTGATAGAATGGTGGAGGATTATATGAGTGACCGCATCCAAGTAGGCAAGTCACACAGTCCGTACTTATACTGGCAGGAAAAAGAGGCAATTTGGAGGCCCTTGCACAAACTGGCTTTATTCTACCTAAGTTGCCCTCCCACAAGTGTGTACTCCGAAAGAGTGTTTAGTGCCGCCGCTCACCTTGTCAGCAATCGGCGTACGAGGTTACATCCAGAAAATGTGGAGAAGATGATGTTCATTAAAATGAATTATAATCAATTCCTCCGCGGAGACATTGACCAGCAGCAATTGCCTCCACAAAGTACACAGGGAGCTGAGATGGTGGATTCCAGTGGGGACGAATTGATAATCTGTGAGGAGGGGGATGTACACGGTGATATATCGGAGGGTGAAGATGAGGTGGACATCTTGCCTCTGTAGAGCCAGTTTGTGCAAGGAGAGATTAATTGCTTCTTTTTTGGGGGGGGTCCAAACCAACCCGTCATATCAGTCACAGTCGTGTGGCAGACCCTGTCACTGAAATGATGGGTTGGTTAAAGTGTGCATGTCCTGTTTTGTTTATACAACATAAGGGTGGGTGGGAGGGCCCAAGGACAATTCCATCTTGCACCTCTTTTTTCTTTTCTTTTTCTTTGCATCATGTGCTGATTGGGGAGGGTTTTTTGGAAGGGACATCCTGCGTGACACTGCAGTGCCACTCCTAGATGGGCCCGGTGTTTGTGTCGGCCACTAGGGTCGCTAATCTTACTCACACAGTCAGCTACCTCATTGCGCCTCTTTTTTTCTTTGCGTCATGTGCTGTTTGGGGAGGGTTTTTTGGAAGGGACATCCTGCGTGACACTGCAGTGCCACTCCTAGATGGGCCCGGTGTTTGTGTCGGCCACTAGGGTCGCTAATCTTACTCACACAGCTACCTCATTGCGCCTCTTTTTTTCTTTGCGTCATGTGCTGTTTGGGGAGGGTTTTTTGGAAGGGACATCCTGCGTGACACTGCAGTGCCACTCCTAGATGGGCCCGGTGTTTGTGTCGGCCACTAGGGTCGCTAATCTTACTCACACAGCTACCTCATTGCGCCTCTTTTTTTCTTTGCGTCATGTGCTGTTTGGGGAGGGTTTTTTGGAAGGGCCATCCTGCGTGACACTGCAGTGCCACTCCTAGATGGGCCCGGTGTTTGTGTCGGCCACTAGGGTCGCTAATCTTACTCACACAGCTACCTCATTGCGCCTCTTTTTTTCTTTGCGTCATGTGCTGTTTGGGGAGGGTTTTTTGGAAGGGACATCCTGCGTGACACTGCAGTGCCACTCCTAGATGGGCCCGGTGTTTGTGTCGGCCACTAGGGTCGCTTATCTTACTCACACAGCGACCTCGGTGCAAATTTTAGGACTAAAAATAATATTGTGAGGTGTGAGGTATTCAGAATAGACTGAAAATGAGTGTAAATTATGGTTTTTGAGGTTAATAATACTTTGGGATCAAAATGACCCCCAAATTCTATGATTTAAGCTGTTTTTTAGTGTTTTTTGAAAAAAACACCCGAATCCAAAACACACCCGAATCCGACAAAAAAAATTCGGTGAGGTTTTGCCAAAACGCGTTCGAACCCAAAACACGGCCGCGGAACCGAACCCAAAACCAAAACACAAAACCCGAAAAATTTCAGGCGCTCATCTCTATTTTGGACACCATTTCACCTAGAGGCCTTAACGAAAAAATTTCCTGGAATATATTCCTGTAATTCTGAGAGTTGCTATAAACCAGCGGGTATTTAAAGAATAATATTATGAATATTAAGTGAATTTACTGTATATAAGGTGTTTTGTCTATGATTTAGTTATTAATTGAATTATTAATGGAATTTTTTTCCTAAAGTGCAGTTGATGTATTCTCTGATATACCGATTTTTAATTATATATGTTGTATGTTTCACATTTTTTAACACTATCTATACACCGATGTATCTATACATAATGTATCACGATGCTTTCACATTGTGTATTTGTGTGCAGGAACGAGTGGCGGCCGCGGCGCTGTTGCCCAGGCAACGGAGTAGGACGCGTGTGGCCACAGTGTTTCCGAAGCTACAGCGTCTCCGAGGTAACCGTCTGACAGGAAACACGTCAGTATGGGACCCTCCTCACTTCCGGCCGGGCGGGAGCAGCGGGCGTCCCTGTACCGGACTGCACACTCTTATTTAAAGGTAAGACTGACACAGTAATGAGATATGTTTCTAAGAATTTTTCACTTGTATTCACGTCCTGACGAAAAGGCCTGCGAGCCTTGAAACGTCGACATCCACCCATCTGAGATTATGATGATTGCCTAAATACACAAGCTTGATTTCAATTTGTGGGAGTGCCGCCTCGTCCTTTCTTTGAAAAAGACATTTGGTAACTATTAAGAATTTGGGATGGCACCCCATTTCGATGCAGTATTTATCCAGAGTGCCAAGCTACAGTATATTATATTTATATATATATATATATATATATATATATATATATATATATACCAGCCCAAAAAATTGGGGAGCATCACCCCCCCCCCTTTTTTACCCCACGCCCAGTGCCAAAAGATGTCGTCCCCCCCAATTCCCCCCACTTCTGTGGAAGCCAGTCCCCCTAATCTCTTTGCAGAGTGCAGCATAAACTGGGCAGAGCCAGACATACACTGTAGGTACAGATGTGTCCACATACATCTTTGCTATATCCGGCCATGTATGGCTTGGTTTAACATACTATAGACTCAGAGATTTAGCCATGCCTTGTGATTTTTCTTAACTTGCTTCTTTAATATGTTACTTTATACATATTCTATTATGGCAAACAAAAATTTAAAAATCCATCCACTCGTTACTCATGCAAAACACCTGAGCCATGTTTTGCATGTTGTGCCAAATTTAGCAAATTAGCAAAGATGTAAGTGGACACATCTGTATTATAGGCAAATGCCTATCATTTGGAATGCCTTGTGGCATCCCTACTCTAGGACCAGCCTGTCTCTCACTGGTGGCAAAGTGTATTAAAAAGTTTTTTTTATTTTTTTATGAACAATTGCAGTGTAGCCTTTGGCTGATGCAGGAGTGGAATAGGGGTAGAGTAGGCACTGTGACTGATCACCTGCTCACCCAATTAATTACTTTGACATACTGATTTGACCACCATGGTGACCAGTGTGTGGATGCCGGGGCATGGCGTGGGTGGAGCAGGAGCTAATGAGGAGTAAGGGCAGGCTCCATCAGTCATGGAGAACACTGCTGCTTTTACCTGCTGCGGGCCAATGGAGAAATGATGGCGGTTGAGCCTATGGGAGTGCCGGTAAGGCCCCACATCTGTGAACAAGCTGCATCCTCTGGTCTGAACTTCACCAGTGCGTGCTCAATTTAGTCTGAGCAATGCTGCTTACTATATCAATGTAGCTGTCTCTTCTTTCCTCCAGGCACCAGTAAACTGTATGTGTCACCATGTTGACCCCCCGAACAGCTACAGTGTGCGTGTGTCTTATGTGTGTCATTTTGTACCCTACAAGGCCCCAGTGTGTATGTAACCATGTTCCTCCCCAAACTAGTGTGTGTGTCATTTTGTACCCAACAAATTCCCACTGTGTATGTATCCATGCCCCCCAACCAAGATACAGTGTGTGCCATATTGTACTGTCTTTGGTCACAATGTAACCATTCCCCCCTGTTTCTGCCCCACAGTCTCCAGTGTGCCACCTTGCAACCACTCCCCAATATGTATGTCTTCATATCCCTGTCCAGGCTCCATTATGTATGCCACCATGTCCTACCAGACCCCATGGTGTATGTCATCATGCACAAGCCCCAGTGTGTATGTCACCATATCCCCACCAGGCGCCTGTATATATGTCACTATTCCCCCCACAGGCCCCAGTGTATATCATCATGCCCCCACCAAATCCCAAGTATGTGTGTCACCATATACACCCAGGCCCCAGCATATGTCCTATGCCCCCATGCTCCTAGTGGGTATGGCAACATGCCCCCAGGCCCCAATATGTATGTCACCATGTCCTCCAAGACCCCAGTATGTACATATGTCACCATGCCAAGGTCACAGTGTGTCACCATGGCCTCAGGGTGTATGACAATATATCTTCCCAGGCACCAGTGAACCTCCTCCAGGCCCCAGTGTGTATGTCACCGTGCACCCCCATCCAGGCTGCAGTGTGTGTGTCACCATATCCCTCCATGGCACTGTATGTATGTCATCATGCCCCCCCCCCCCCTGGTTCTAGGGTGTATGTCAACATGCCACCCTATTTGCATATAAACACTAAGGTTTGTGGTGGGATTATCTGCTAGGGGGCATTAACCAAAGTCTTGAAGTCTTGCCAAATCGGTTAGGGCCATGTCTGAGTGCGGGTCATGGGCAGGACTGATAATCAGTACCCCCTGCTATAACTGATCTCTGCATATGCAGTGATCAGCATAATTGTGCTGGGAGGGGAGAAATGTTCCCATCATCGCATGTTTACTTCCGGCGTATGATCCCCACTTTGAATTCTGGGGCATGATTTTGGGAGTGATGCCGGTGGTGAGAGACTGCCGCATCACTCCCAGGGGTGGCTACAGCAGGATGAAGTCTATATTGCCCCTCCAGGTCCACTGGGATGGTAAAGTATAAACAAATCTGTTTTTGAGCAAAAATTCTTTAAAAACGTATGTTGGCATTTTGACATGTCGCCATTTTGAACATGTTGGTATAATGAATGTCTGTATTTTGACCATGTCAGTATTTTGAATGTTGATCAATGGCTGTTGGGATTATGACCATTGTTATTGTGTCTGTCTTTATATCAACTGCTACCCATCATATGTGCTAAGACATTGCCAAGTAATGCACTATTGGCTGCGGTCATATCACATACATTATTGCCAGTTAAGTGGTGAATCCAAACCTTGATCCTAACAATAATGCTCTAACCAAAACTTTAACCCAAACCCCTAATCCAACTGTAACCCCTAACCCTAATAACCACACCCTAGAAAGATAGACAAGATGGCCAAATGGTTCTTACCTGCCTTCAAATTCTGTTTCTATGACATCATGCAACCCGGGTGGAAAAAAAATAAACTTTGAATGTGTTTCCTGCCAGTCTCCCTCTTTCTGCCTGCGCCCTGCTGAATACAGCACAGTATGTGATCTGGAATACCAAGAATCTTGGAGCCCAGTACAATTGTCTTCCATGAACTCCCCTGTTGCCGGGCCAGCATAGTGCTTTTGAATACCCTTGGACTCTTCTCTAGGTTGTTCTTTGAACTCTGTGGGCCTAATTCGGACCTTATTGCAGCAGTAAAATTGTTCTCCAATGGGCAAAACCATGTGCTCTGCAGGTGGGGCAGATATAACATGTGCAGAGAGTTGAATTTGGGTGGGGTGTGTTCAAACTGTAATCTAAATTGCAGTGTAAAAATAAAGCAGCCATTATCAGTGGCAAATGCAGGATTTCCATGGGGGGGTTTCCAGAACTGGGAGAAGCCAAGCACGGGAGGTGACCCAGTATATGCTGGGTCCGTAAAACTAGTGTGTGTGTGTGTGTGTGTGTGTGTGTGTGTGTATATATATACACATATGTATATATATATATATATATATACACACACACACATATACATCTATATATATATAGGTAGATGGAATAGGCGGCACTCTGCAGACTGATATGAAGAATATTTCCTTTATTGGCAACGGGCCCAGACTAACATAGAATGCATACAAGACATATATAGCAAAAACCACCAACAATTAACAACCCTGACCATACTCACCTGCTCCACGGCGCACCCGCCCGCCAGCCGTCGCGATCCACTTCCGCGTCTCACAACCGTGACGTCACGGATGCGCCGCGTCCCTCCATTAGAACATTTCTGCGCATGCTAGAAAGGGAGGGTAATGTGTCTGTAGGCCATAACCCATTTAGCAACATGTCTAAAGCAGAGATGAATACATTGAGGGAATTATCAGCTAGAACAGATATTGTTGTGCGTAAGGCTGATAAGGGGGGTTCAATAGTCATCCAGGATCTTGATGCCTATGTGAGGGAATGCAACCGACAGTTGGAGGATGCTAATACATATAGCAGGCTCACAGGGGACCCCACGCGGGAGTTCAAAGTAGAACTAGATCAGTACCTGTCACGCAGTGGGGACCAGGGTCTTATTTCCAGTGAGGTGGTTAATGCTTTAACGGTGGATTTCCCTAGGGTACCCCTTTTCTACACTGTACCTAAGGTCCACAAGTCGTTGGAGGACCCGCCCAGCAGGCCCATAGTGTCTGCAAGGGGGTCCTTATACCACCCAGTGGCAGTGTACTTGGACGCCTTTTTAAATCCATGCGTCCAGGCACTCCCCTCTTATCTTAAGGACACCAATTCTTTGCTGATAGAGTTACAGGAGCTGGGAGAAGTCCCTGAAAATTTGCTTTTGTGCAGTGCAGATGTGACCAGCCTCTACACTTGCATCCCCCATGATGCGGGTGTGGAGGCGGTCCGACTGCTGATACAAGATAATGATAAATACTATGTTAGTCTGGGCCCGTTGCCAATAAAGGAAATATTCTTCATATCAGTCTGCAGAGTGCCGCCTATTCCATCTACCTGTATTATGGGAAGCCTTCTCTCATGAGGAGGGCACCGCAGCATTTTTTCGTTCTTTTCTTCTGAGTGCCGGACACCGCTTTGGACTATATTTGGGAATGTGCAGCAGCAGTAGCTTTACTGCAGAGTGCACTATCCGGTCAGGGCACCTTTCAAGCATTAATACTCAGTAGTGGATACCTCAGCAAGGGACCAGCCTTCAGTTGACAGCCTACACTCAGCTGTTTTTTAATCATATTAGCATCTGGGGCTAAAGGAGCATTGAGGGGCCTGATGATATCTACTAGCTGACTGTAGATAAAGGCTTAACATACACAGTTACCATGGCAGGAGTACACTCAGATCTGGAGGTGGCGTTTGAATTAATACACAAGGACGCCAGTGACCGACTGAGCTTCTCCGACGCGGAGGCTAATGCCATTCTCATAGAGAGACGATTGGAGGATGAACCTGTCACTAATTCTAATGAAGAGCTGTTTAGAAACTGGCTTCGTCTTAAGCAGAGAGAATGTGACTTCACGTATCATGGCATAACACTCTCAGATTACTATCGTAGTAATCTCATCCCTCGTGGTTTTCGGATACGCAACTCACCGACCATAGGTCGCTATAATGCGCAATTCTGTCGGCGGTGGGTTGCTATCCTTAACAAATGTTCCATGGACTTGATTCTCTTAGTAGTGGAGGAGTCTACAAGGGAACTTAATCAGATTAAGGAACAGTTAACACAGTTTGAATCACTACATAAGACCAATATGGCCCAGGATACCCAGAATGATTGGATCAACAAACTGGGAGTGCAGGTAGAACAATACCGTCAGAATCTTATCAGATTCAAAAAAGATAAACTGACGAAGGTACAGAGAGATTATGCACAAAGACAGGTGTATCCGTGGCTTGGCAGTTCCACACCTGGTCAGGAACACAAAAATCAAAGACGCAGGTATCAGCCGAGACGCCACAAGGAACACCCCCTGGGCACCAGTACATCGGCAAGTGATTCAGATGTTGCCTCCTCATCAATGGAACATCAGGAAGGACGTATCCCTTTAGGACATACTCCAGCAGGGATCCAGACTCGATCCAATCGAACTCCCCCTGCCGGACGAGGAAGAGGACGCGGCGCTCGAGGCAAAATCAAAGGATCCTACGCTCCCAAACCACCTCGAGCCTAAAGGAACTTATATTTAACCTTTCTTCTACCCCCTTATCTGATGAGGAATATAGATTGCTGGCCAAAGGACTATCATTTGTCCCCTCGAGTGGTCCTGATCCTTTTGAGTGGAAGGTGGAGGTCCACCGTTTTGGCAGGACACTGAGAAGGAAGGAGTTCTTTAACAATAAACCATCGAGTGATACCAGCAGCCTAATTCCATCTAAACTACGACGCATCATCCCTGGCTCGAACTTTGATCCCCCTAGTCAAAATCCCTCCATTAGAACATTTCTGCGCATGCTAGAAAGGGAGGGTTATGTGTCTGTAGGCCATAACCCATTTAGCAACATGTCTAAAGCAGAGATGAATACATTGAGGGAATTATCAGCTAGAACAGATATTGTTGTGCGTAAGGCTGATAAGGGGGGTTCAATAGTCATCCAGGATCTTGATGCCTATGTGAGGGAATGCAACCGACAGTTGGAGGATGCTAATACATATAGCAGGCTCACAGGGGACCCCACGCGGGAGTTCAAAGTAGAACTAGATCAGTACCTGTCACGCAGTGGGGACCAGGGTCTTATTTCCAGTGAGGTGGTTAATGCTTTAACGGTGGATTTCCCTAGGGTACCCCTTTTCTACACTGTACCTAAGGTCCACAAGTCGTTGGAGGACCCGCCCGGCAGGCCCATAGTGTCTGCAAGGGGGTCCTTATACCACCCAGTGGCAGTGTACTTGGACGCCTTTTTAAATCCATGCGTCCAGGCACTCCCCTCTTATCTTAAGGACACCAATTCTTTGCTGATAGAGTTACAGGAGCTGGGAGAAGTCCCTGAAAATTTGCTTTTGTGCAGTGCAGATGTGACCAGCCTCTACACTTGCATCCCCCATGATGCGGGTGTGGAGGCGGTCCGACTGCTGATACAAGATAATGATAAATACTCAGGCCCTGACGTAGCTGTGTTTTTGAAGTTGTTAAGTCTCGTACTCAGTCGAAATTATTTTGTATTTAATGGGCGGTTCTTTCTACAAGAGGCGGGCTGTGCGATGGGGTCAGCAGTGGCCCCATCGTACGCCAATGCCTTTATGGCTCAGGTAGAGAACCAGATGTTTTATTTAAATACGCAGGTCATGCCCCAAATCGTCTTTTATAGACGTTTTATAGATGATCTATTAATTTTTTGGCAGGGGCAAAAAGAAGAGCTGCAGCAGTTGTGGTCAGATCATAATCAAACAGCACATGTAGTGAAATTCACAACCACCATGGATTATGAGGTTATTAATTACCTCGATGTTACCATTAAACACAAGGGTGGACAACTGTCTACGTCCATCTATGTCAAAGCCACTGATAGAAATACACTTCTAAGCCATGAAAGTTTCCACCCATTGGCATTGAGGAAGGGTCTCCCTTACTCGCAGTTCCTGCGGGTCAGGCGGATCACCTCGGACCCCAAGGAGACAATAATAGCGCTTGATAATATGTTAGCCAAATTTGCCCAAAGGGGATACCCAGTGAGAGAGTTACAGGCCTCTAGGTTGAAGGTACTCCAAAAATCACGTACAGAATTACTTAATCCAGCTGTTAGTACACAGAGACCAGGGGACTCTAGACTGACTATGATTAATAGATATACCACAGCCAGCCCCAGGGTGGTCCGAAGGGCCAAACAGCTATGGCCCATTATACAGACTGACCAGGCACTTACATCGCTGGTCGACACACGTCTTATGCCCTGTTACACGCGGGGCCGAAATTTGGGTGATCATATCATGAAATTGGACGTCACCAATCTCACCAGGGATAATGAACCCCACTTTCTGCGTTTGAAACCGGGATGTTTCAGGTGCTTGGGGTGTGCCACCTGTAATACTCTTATTACAGGGGCCACCTTCAATCACCCCCATACAGGTCGCAAAATTAAGATCAAGCATAGGCTTACTTGCACTACTACGCATGTAATATATCTCCTCACTTGCCCCTGTGGCCTTGCCTACATAGGCAAGACCATAAGACAATTTAGGGAACGTATGGCCCTACATCGTAGTGCCATTAAAAAAGCCCTTGAGAAGGGCCATAGTGAACAGCCATTTGCCAGACACTGTAAGGATTTTAAACATGGAGTTTCCAGCATTAGGGCCATACTCATAGACCATGTTCCTAGGTCTCTGAGGGGTGGAAACAGAGGTAGGCTTTTACTACAGAAGGAGTCCAGGTGGATTTACACCCTGGGGACTATTTTCCCTAAGGGTTTAAATGAGAACCTGGGATTGCAGTGCTTTTTATAACCAGTCATCAATGTAGTTCTGGATTGCTAATCTAGCACTTTGGAAGTCGATAAGGATGATTGTCAGACCCATCATAGTGGTTGTGGGTGTGCATATAGGCTAGTAGTTGTAATGCATCATTATATTAACATATTCCTACGTTACATATGTTTAGCTTTTGATGGCCCTTTAATGTTGATCCTTAGCCCTACATTTAGGTGTTTTTTTAAACATAGGTTTGTTTTTATCTGATGTTTTGTTGCAATGTCTTTTCAGCTGTTGCCGGGGCTTGTTGATTACACTCCGGTTACCATGGAGCTCCCCTGCGACGCGGCGCATCCGTGACGTCACGGTTGTGAGACGCGGAAGTGGATCGCGACGGCTGGCGGGCGGGTGCGCCGTGGAGCAGGTGAGTATGGTCAGGGTTGTTAATTGTTGGTGGTTTTTGCTATATATGTCTTGTATGCATTCTATGTTAGTCTGGGCCCGTTGCCAATAAAGGAAATATTCTTCATATCAGTCTGCAGAGTGCCGCCTATTCCATCTACCTGTATTATGGGAAGCCTTCTCTCATGAGGAGGGCACCGCAGCATTTTTTCGTTCTTTTCTTCTGAGTGCCGGACACCGCTTTGGACTATATATATATATATACCATATCAACACCTATATATATATATATATATATATATATATATATATATAACAATAGAAGAATTGGCTCCAGGGGGTCGCATCAACTCCCAGTATTCCAACCCCTGATTGGTCAATACTTTTTTTTAAAATAACATGTTCCATCATAAAACATTTATTAAAAACATATTCAAATTAATACACAGGAGATATATTATTCCACACTTTAAGATGTATGACTCTTAGCGCTGAATACAAATGTTGAAGGATCACAACAATCTCCTCCTTCTCCTTATAGTTGGTTCGGAGATAGCTTCACAACACAGACAACCCAACGCGTTTCGTCTTATACAAAAGACTTCATCAGGGGTATCTCTACAATAGTAAAAAATCTTATCAGAACTAAAAATAATTGTTCCTTAATAAAAATGCATAATACATTCAATCAAAATATATGAGGAACATATCATTATAATAGAACAAGGATATATCAGAGCAGACAGAATGAAAAGGAAGAAAATTACAATTGAATCTTGGGTCCTACCTCAAGCAGCTGAGAAGTACAGTAGTTTATACAAACAGTATAATGCGACAAAACTTGTTCATACATGCATGATGGAAACTTCAATATAACACCGAGGCTTTCTGATGAACAATCAGTGTGGCCTAATTGGAAAAATATTGACCTCATCATATATACTGAGTGTTCATATTATATATGTAATAAAAATACAGGTATATCATAATGTCCCCTCACATACCTTGTGGTGAGAACTTGTACAAAAATTCGGAAACCAAGGTACTGAAGGGTCACTTAGAAAGGAAACCTAATAAATTCATATTTAGGGCAAATTAGTGAATGGTCATTATCAGATATTTAATTAGTCAATGATATCAGTTTTGACTTAGGATAATTGATGCATTTTATAATGAAACCGTATTTAAAGAACAACCTCCCTTTTTAGGTATAACATTTATTGGAGGTTTTTAAGACAAAAAAACTCTTGCTGATCACTACTACCATTCTGGCCCATAGCAATTAAATACTCTAATGAGTCCAGCTGTTTCATTGATTGACATAATGAAAGTGCTGATCATTAAACCTAGACTCTAAAAAGTGCTGGAATGAATTATCAAAGAATAAACTTTTAATTACATACTGTCACAAAATCAAAAGAGATGTGAAAGTGAATATATCCAACCATTGAAAGCACTAAAGTGCAATATTGCAAATATACATGAATAAAATATACATAGTGACATTTACAAATTTAAACAAAGCTTTGTTCAGAATGATGCCATATTCCCTCACCTTCTATATATCTGCAGTGGACGCTCAGTACCTGTGCAATGAAGCACCAGACTAAATGTTACCCCTTATAAAGGGAAAGGTGATGATGTCATCACATATCCTATTTTGATTGGTGCACAAATAAAGGCTAATTATAGCCTGATTATTAATGGTATAAACTAACCAACCTATGAATTTTATCCTCTTATCATTAGGATTGATTCACTATAATAATCCTCACCCTTATATCCACCCAATATAAGTAAAAGTTTAATTGTTATATGACCCACAATGCATTGCAGTGTGAGTATCATTGAAAGCTGCTTTTGTGAATGAATTACAGTATTAGTAGCCAATCACTGTGTAATAGGGGCGGGTACTTTAGCCTCTGATATTAGAATATCTGTGTATATCTATAAATAAACATATTGTGAGCACTTAAGAGACACTGCTGTGGGGAAAGTGCTTCCCTTCAGCCCCCTCCACCACCTCTGATCGTTAAAACGAACGGTCCAGGACGCTGCACGCGTCCACTATAGCAGGACCTAATGCGTTCCAGCGCCATCTTTGTTTTGCGTTCCACCAGCCCCGTCCGGCGCTTCCCGTCATCTGACCTGGTCACAGGTTATAGGCGGCCAATAAGGAGACTCTCTACCGATTACAGAAGCTAGAATACCGAACGACCGTTCAATAGATAGCCACTTGTACATACTTTAACCCCCGCTTGAATCAATCATTAGTGTCTCATCTGACAATAAATTCCATACCTATGGGGCATACTTATTTCTATTCCATACATTAGAGGAGAAATGAGAGGTCAGAACCCATCATATCCCATATAGTGTACCTATATGAACTATACAGATAGCCTCAGGCCCTATTTAAAAACAGGACTAGGACCCTCGTATAGTTCACAACTCTTATGAGCCCGTTTTGTGGGAAATGCATATCCCACATACGTTTCCCGTATAACGTAAAATTTCATTCGAATTGATTTATACTTCAACGGGACCACTAGTATACCCATCTTCTAAATAGTATTTGATTTAAATGGGTCGTGAATTCTTCCACTACCAGTGTAAAACCTTATAAACAGTCATGTTCAATATATTATTAAATTGTGCTACATATGATCAATTGATGCCCATACACATTCTTATAAGTGAAATCTCGTAGCTACTACACTAACGTGATATCATCTTTACCTCATAAATTAGTGATATATTATTACAACCCACACCCTTTACAACGCTATATATGAATTGATACTTTACTGTATATGAATCAACTCGTAAAAACTAATGGTTGATTCAGATTAATTTAAAACTTTAAATATAGAACCTAAGGTTCTGTTATACTATACTATTACCTAATGTGCTATACGTGTTACTTGAATCCATATTAACTCTATACTATCCTCCCTACAGCTTGAAGTGATGTACAGTATACGGACACCCCCAGGGGCAAAACTCTGGGAGGCAGTGGAGTCGGCTGCCGCCGGGCTCCTGCCCTCAAGGGGGCACATCTCCTCCATTGTCTCCAGCTGACTGACCCTGGCGATCATTTGCTGCGAGGAGCTTTCGAGTCAGTGACACAGAAGCTGCCTCCTCATATATACAGAGAGCTGTCTGTGGCTGCAGCTAGGGGGAGCTCCAGAGTGCAGCTCCTGCCAGGCCCTTCCAGTTGAGTTGGCCGAGTGAAGCTCCCTGTTCCTCCGTTGGGCTGTTAGCAGCAGGTAGGCACTGGTAGCACTTGCCTCAAGCTGCACTGTGTGGGGGTGTGTGTAGTTGGAAGGGGGTGGGGTGCTGGGGGGTCTTTAATAAATGTTGGCAGCACTGTGTTTTATGTGTGCATGTTTAAGTGAGGTGTGTGTGGTGTGTGTGTGTGTGTGTGTGTGTGAAGGAGGCATGTGTTTTTGTTTGTGTGTGTGTGTGTGTGTTTTTAAGTGAAAGAGGTATGTGTGCATGTAAGGGAGACGTGTGTGTGTGTGTGTGTGTGTGTGTGTGTGTGTGTGTGTGTGTGTGTGGCATATGTGTGTTTAAGTAAAAGAGGCATTTGTTTGTGTGTAAAAGTGAGAGGCGTGTGTATGTTTAAGTGAAAGAGGCATGTGTGTGTTTAAGTGAAGGAGGCGTGTTGTGTGAGTTTAAGTAAAGGAGGCATGTGTGTAAGTGAGAGGCATGTGTGTAAGTGAGGAGTGTGTGTGTTTAAGCGAAGGAGGCATGTGTGTTTAAGCGAAGGAGGCATGTGTGTTTAAGCAAAGGAGGCATGTGTGTGTGTGTTTAAGCGAAGGAGGTGTGTGTAAGTAAGAGGCGTGAGTGTAAGTGAGAGGCATGTGTGTTTTTAAGTGAAAGAGGCATTTGTGTGTGTGTTTAAGTGAAAAAGGCGCTTGTGTGTTTTTAAGTAAAATAGGTATTTGTGTTTAAGTGAAAGAGACATTTGTGTGTGTGTGTTTTTATGTGAAATAGGCGTTTGTGTGTTTTTAAGTGAAAAAGGCATTTGTGCATTTTTTATATATAGATATATATATCGGCACACCACTGCGCCAAGGCATCTACATTGTGACACGCTGGTGGGTGAGGGAGTACTGTAGGTGTGCTATAAAGGTATGCTGGTGTCTATTTTATTGTGATGACTGACTTGGAGTGCCGTCCACTTTGCTTGTGTATCTATATTACTATTGGGAAAGGCACCTGAGCACGCTGCTACTGTTCACCATGAGTGCCGGATAGCTACATATGAAGAGGGTGTGTGTGTGGGGGTGTGTATGTATGTAGGGGGGGTAACAACATTTATCATGCCTCCGGGCGACTGGGGCAAACTTACGCCACTGTACACCCCTATGAACAAAGCTCCATCTTTACAATAGTATAGTCATATAAACATAAATACACATACTGACAATTTATTAAATTACATCCTACTCTTATGGCCTAAAATACCTTCTTAGTTTGAACCGGGGGAAGGTATAAGCTAATAACTGAACCTGTCACTGAGCAAGCATAGTCAATACATCAAAGGAGGGTTTGTCTCCCTTAAAGGAAGACTGCCATGTCTATGCTCTCGTTCAATCCATTCGGAATGAGGGTATTGAGGGTATAGATCCAGAAAGATTCCTTCTTAGTTAACTGTTTATCTCTATCACCTCCTCTCTTATCTTCCTGTATATGTTCAATCACTGTAAATGTCACGCCCTGAACATCTGAATCATGTTTTTCCTGAAAGTGGCGGGGGAGGCTATGATTCTGAACTTTATTTCTAATATTCCGCAGGTGTTCCTGTATCCTTATTTTAAGGCTTCTCTTGGTTTTGCCTATATATGATAACTTGCAACTACATTCGATCTTGTATACCACATAGTTAGTATTGCAGGTAACCACTGACATTAAGCTGTGTGTTTTATTACCCTCATCCTTCCAATGGAAGCCCTTCTTATCTACAAAACGGCAGCAGTTACATTTATTACAAGGAAAAAGGCCCCTTCGCTTCATGAGGGGGTGTCCGTTGGTATTCTCTACATTTTGTTGGATGGTTTGAAGTTGACTGGGTGCCAATAAGTTCTTAAGATTTTTGGATTTTCTAAAGACGATGTTTGGTCTGTTGGGTAGATGTGGTCCCAATACAGGGTCCTTGAGGAGAAGGTGCCAATGTCGGTACATAATGTGCTTGATCTTAACATTTTCTTGATTGTGTTGCGTGATGAAGGGTCTCTCCGACTGACGTTTTGCTATTTGTAAACGTCAGTCGGAGAGACCCTTCATCACGCAACACAATCAAGAAAATGTTAAGATCAAGCACATTATGTACCGACATTGGCACCTTCTCCTCAAGGACCCTGTATTGGGACCACATCTACCCAACAGACCAAACATCGTCTTTAGAAAATCCAAAAATCTTAAGAACTTATTGGCACCCAGTCAACTTCAAACCATCCAACAAAATGTAGAGAATACCAACGGACACCCCCTCATGAAGCGAAGGGGCCTTTTTCCTTGTAATAAATGTAACTGCTGCCGTTTTGTAGATAAGAAGGGCTTCCATTGGAAGGATGAGGGTAATAAAACACACAGCTTAATGTCAGTGGTTACCTGCAATACTAACTATGTGGTATACAAGATCGAATGTAGTTGCAAGTTATCATATATAGGCAAAACCAAGAGAAGCCTTAAAATAAGGATACAGGAACACCTGCGGAATATTAGAAATAAAGTTCAGAATCATAGCCTCCCCCGCCACTTTCAGGAAAAACATGATTCAGATGTTCAGGGCGTGACATTTACAGTGATTGAACATATACAGGAAGATAAGAGAGGAGGTGATAGAGATAAACAGTTAACTAAGAAGGAATCTTTCTGGATCTATACCCTCAATACCCTCATTCCGAATGGATTGAACGAGAGCATAGACATGGCAGTCTTCCTTTAAGGGAGACAAACCCTCCTTTGATGTATTGACTATGCTTGCTCAGTGACAGGTTCAGTTATTAGCTTATACCTTCCCCCGGTTCAAACTAAGAAGGTATTTTAGGCCATAAGAGTAGGATATAATTTAATAAATTGTCAGTATGTGTATTTATGTTTATATGACTATACTATTGTAAAGATGGAGCTTTGTTCATAGGGGTGTCCGTATACTGTACATCACTTAAAGCTGTAGGGAGGATAGTATAGAGTTAATATGGATTCAAGTAACACATATAGCACATTAGGTGATAGTATAGTATAACAGAACCTTAGGTTCTATATTTAAAGTTTTAAATTAATCTGAATCAACCATTAGTTTTTACGAGTTGATTCATATACAGTAAAGTATCAATTCATATATAGCGTTGTAAAGGGTGTGGGTTGTAATAATATATCACTAATTTATGAGGTAAAGATGATATCACGTTAGTGTAGTAGCTACGAGATTTCACTTATAAGAATGTGTATGGGCATCAATTGATCATATGTAGCACAATTTAATAATATATTGAACATGACTGTTTATAAGGTTTTACACTGGTAGTGGAAGAATTCACGACCCATTTAAATCAAATACTATTTAGAAGATGGGTATACTAGTGGTCCCGTCGAAGTATAAATCAATTCAAATTAAATTTTACGTTATACGGGAAACGTATGTGGGATATGCATTTCCCACAAAACGGGCTCATAGGAGTTGTGAACTATACAAGGGTCCTAGTCCTGTTTTTAAATAGGGCCTGAGGCTATCTGTATAGTTCATATAGGTACACTATATGGGATATGATGGGTTCTGACCTCTCATTTCTCCTCTAATGTATGGAATAGAAATAAGTATGCCCCATAGGTATGGAATTTATTGTCAGATGAGACACTAATGATTGATTCAAGCGGGGGTTAAAGTATGTACAAGTGGCTATCTATTGAACGGTCGTTCGGTATTCTAGCTTCTGTAATCGGTAGAGAGTCTCCTTATTGGCCGCCTATAACCTGTGATCAGGTCAGATGACGGGAAGCGCCGGACGGGGCTGGTGGAACGCAAAACAAAGATGGCGCTGGAATGCATAAGGTCCCGCTATAGCGGACGCGTGCAGCGTCCTGGACCGTTCGTTTTAACGATCAGAGGTGGTGGAGGGGGCTGAAGGGAAGCACTTTCCCCACAGCAGTGTCTCTTAAGTGCTCACAATATGTTTATTTATAGATATACACAGATATTCTAATATCAGAGGCTAAAGTACCCGCCCCTATTACACAGTGATTGGCTACTAATACTGTAATTCATTCACAAAAGCAGCTTTCAATGAGACTCACACTGCAGTGCATTGTGGGTCATATAACAATTAAACTTTTACTTATATTGGGTGGATATAAGGGTGAGGATTATTATAGTGAATCAATCCTAATGATAAGAGGATAAAATTCATAGGTTGGTTAGTTTATACCATTAATAATCAGGCTATAATTAGCCTTTATTTGTGCACCAATCAAAATAGGATATGTGATGACATCATCACCTTTCCCTTTATAAGGGGTAACATTTAGTCTGGTGCTTCATTGCACAGGTACTGAGCGTCCACTGCAGATATATAGAAGGTGAGGGAATATGGCATCATTCTGAACAAAGCTCTGTTTAAATATGTAAATGTCACTATGTATATTTTATTCATGTATATTTGCAATATTGCACTTTAGTGCTTTCAATGGTTGGATATATTCACTTTCACATCTCTTTTGATTTTGTGACAGTATGTAATTAAAAGTTTATTCTTTGATAATTCATTCCAGCACTTTTTAGAGTCTGGGTTTAAAGATCAGCACTTTCGTTATGTCAATCAATAAAACAGCTGGACTCATTAGAGTATTTAATTGCTATGGGCCAGAATGGTAGTAGTGATCAGCAATAGAGTTTTTTGTCTTAAAAACCTCCAATAAATGTTATACCTAAAAAGGGAGGTTGTTCTTTAAATACGGTTTCATTATAAAATGCATCTATTATCCTAAGTCAAAACTAATATCATTGACTAATTAAATATCTGATAATGACCATTCACTAATTTGCCCTTAATATGAATTTATTAGGTTTCCTTTCTAAGTGACCCTTCAGTACCTTGGTTTCCGAATTTTTGTACAAGTTATCTCACCACAAGGTATGTGAGGGGACATTATGATATATTTTTATTACATATATAATATGAACACTCAGTATATATGATGAGGTCAATATTTTTCCAATTAGGCCACACTGATTGTTCATCAGAAAGCCTCGGTGTTATATTGAAGTTTCCATCATGCATGTATGAACAAGTTTTGTCGCATTATACTGTTTGTATAAACTACTGTACTTCTCAGCTGCTTGAGGTAGGACCCAAGATTCAATTGTAATTTTCTTCCTTTTCATTCTGTCTGCTCTGATATATCCTTGTTCTATTATAATGATATGTTCCTCATATATTTTGATTGAATGTATTATGCATTTTTATTAAGGAACAATTATTTTTAGTTCTGATAAGATTTTTTACAATTTTAGAGATACCCCCGATGAAGTCTTTTGTATCAGATGAAACGCATTGGGTTGTCTGTGTTGTGAAGCTATCTCCGAACCAACTATATGGAGAAGGAGGAGATTGTTGTGATCCTTCAACATTTGTATTCAGCGCTAAGAGTCATACATCTTAAAGTGTGGAATAATATATCTCCTGTGTATTAATTTGAATATGTTTTTAATAAATGTTTTATGATGGAACATGTTGTTATTAATTTAAAAAAAAAGTATTAACCAATTAGGGGTTGGAATAGTGGGAGTTGATGCGACCCCCTGGCGCCAATTCTTCTATTGTTGTATATTCCTTATTTCCAGTCCCTTCTAACAGGGGACTTAGTTGAATCAGGCTGCCTATACCAAATAGTTTACATACGTATTTATTCAGGGTGACAGGTTTTACAAATTAGCGCAAAGGGAGAGTATTTGTTTATATATATATATATATATATATATATATACACATACACATAGCATATTAAACATGCATATATATATATATATATATATATATATATACAGTACACGTGTGTGTATATATATATATATATATATATATATATATATATATATATATACATGTATATACTGGTTGAGTATCCCATATCCAAATATTCCGAATTACAGACTTTTTTGAGTGAGACTGAGATAGTGAAAACTTTTTTTGATGGCTCAATGTACACAAACTTTGTTTAATACTCAAAGTTATTAAAAAATATTGTATTAAATGACCTTCAGGCTGTGTGCATAAAGTGTGTATATGAAACATAAATGAATTGTGTGAATGTACACACACTTTGTTTAATGCAGAAAGTTATAAAAATATTGGCTAAAATTACCTTCAGGCTGGGTGTATATGTAACATAAATGCATTCTGTGCTTAGATTTAGGTTCCATCACCATAATATCTCATTATGGTATGCAATTATTCCAAAATACAGAAAATTCCGATATCCAAAATTCCTCTGGTCCCAAGCATTTTGGATAAGGGATACTCCGCCTGTATATCATATGTGTGTGTGTGTTTATATGTATTTGTAATTAAAATAAAGTAAACTTTTATTAAGCACTTACAAGTGCCAACAGGAAGACAGCAGGCTGCAGAGGACACTAGACAGCCATTAATAATACTCGGCTCGAAACATGCAGCAAAAAAAGAAATAAAAAAAGAAAGAAATTTTGGGGTAGAGGGGGGGGGGGGGGGGTTTCTGGGTGCTCGGAAACCCCCCCCCTGCATGTGCCACTGAATATTTACCCTGCACAGAAACAAAATAACCAACCCAAATCTAACTCACTCCGCACATGTTATATTTGCCCCTACTGCAGTGCATATAGCTTTGCCCGTGGGACAACAATTTTGCTGCAGCGATAAGGTCTGAATTAGGCTCTTGATTTGTTCCTCAGCCTCAGTGTTATTTCAGAGATGGATGATACGTGTGTTTGGGAAGTGACATTACTACTACTAGTGAGAAAATGGTGCATGGGAGGCTGTACTTAATGTCTGTTGACCACTTATGTGCAGTAGGGTGACCAGCCCCCACAGCATGAAATACATAGATGACATTACTTTTGCGCATCACACAGATGGGCTCCTTTGGCATCTCCTAGCTGTACCTGCAGGTGTGCTTTCACACATCCCAGTGGTACATAATTTCTAAGTGATAAGAAATTATAATTATCAAGTATAAAACCGGATAATTAACCACTTAACCGGCATGGTCAGATCACATGTGACTGCGCCGGCCCACTGTCTCCCCGAGTTTTTGACGAGGAGATCCGTTCTGCAGATGTGCATAATATAATATTTAAATATTTTTAAAAAAAATATGTTTTAAACTATCTTAAATAAAATGTAAACAAACCCCCCCCCCCCCCCCCCCCCCAATCTTATAAACTGTTTTGAAGGGAAAAATCGTCAGTTAAATGGTTTTAATAAATAGACCTCAAAATGCGTGTACATGTGATAGGGAATATGGATTGTAAGCTCCACTGGGGCAGGGACTGATGTGAATGACCGAATATTCTCTGTAAAGCGCTGCGGAATTTGTGTGCGCTATATAAATAACTGGTAATAAATAATAATAAATAATAAATAAAATGAGGGACTGTTACCTTTCAATAAAAATAGTTATTTTGTCTGTGTTTTAACATTAGGATTATTCTAATCCAGCATGGTCTAACACCAAAACAAACCTGGTTTTATGCCTCTGCTATAAAATCTATGATATTGGATCTCACCTGACAATAACACTTCACAATATAAAGATACATCTTATAAATAAATACAATAAACTATAATATAAAGCTATAAAACCTTTCATATTTTGAAGAGTGTTAACTGTCAAAATACCATTGAGGGCCCCACATTTGTTTGCAATTTCCTAGCAGGGACGTGCGGTGAGCTAAATAGCTCAGAAGGCACTGGGTAGCCCCAGAGCCAGATTTACATGCAATTTATGGGCCAAAGCGTACATCTGGGCATTATACCAGGGACGTGCAGTCAGGGGAGGCAGTGCCTCCCCTGTGATTAATTATTACAATCATACAATGAAGATACTTATGACACATAGTCTGTGTCATAAGTATCTTCTTTATATAATTGTAATAATTTGATGCATGTAAATGCATTTGGGAGGCACTGATAGCAGTGCCTCCCGTGGATAATGAGAACGGGGCAGAGCGGGGGGCGGGGCCAAGCACTGGGCTGTATAAGCCCATTCAAATAGATAGGGAAAGCGGCACTGAAAGAAGTGCCTCGCTGACAGGGACACCACCCCCATGTCAGCGAGGCACCTGTGATTGGGCAGCGGATCAAGTGCTGGATCCGCTGTCCAATCACCCACGCGACGCTGGAGGCGGAAGAGGCGGCGGGACCCGGCAGCTGTGACCGGCGTTGGAGTGTCGGGGCTGAAGCAGGAGTGAGGGGTGAGTTAGTTTTCTATTTGTTTTGTGTAAAATGTCCCCGCAGTGCTCACCTCTCCACTGGGCCTGCCGCCTCCAGATCCCATCCGTCTCTGCAGCCGTCCGCCTCCATATCCCGTCTGTACAGCCTCCGCTCAGACTGCTTGTTGTTGCCAGGCGTCCCGTTACTAAGCAACGGGCCAGAGCGACAAGTGAGCCTCTCTCTTGTGCGGCTGTTCTCTCTCTGCTTATTTTCATTCACTGTTACAGGTACCCGTATTGGATTCTGATTCTGCTGGACAAGTGGACGTGATTCTCGGCGTGGGATGTAGGTAAGTAATCTCTCATTTTTTACAGGTCCGCTATAGGATTCTACTGGACAAGTGGACGTGATTCTCGGCGTGGGATGTAGGTAAGTATGTGTAAGTGTGTTATAATAAAATTTTACTTTCACGGTGTGTGTGTGTTGTGTTTTTATTTGGGTATTTTTTTGTTGTAGAACTACAAGTACCAGCGAGCCCCTTATTTCCCCGAATGCTGGTACTTGAGGTTCTCCAAGTACCAGCAAGCGGGGGAGGCTTTCTGGGCCTTGTAGTTCCACAACAAAAAACAATATTCTTTTTTTAACACTCATGATTATCAGCCTGGCACCCACCGCCCAGGGGTGCTGGGGACAGCCTCGGGCTTCACCCCTGGCCCTTGGGTGCCTGGAGGGGGGACCCCTTGATTTAAGGAGTCCCCACTCCTCCAGGGAACCCCGGCCAGTGGTGACTAGTTGGGGGGGTAATGCCATGGCCGCAGGGACCTACGTAAATGTGTCCCCCGGCTGTGGCATTATGTCCCTGGCTAGTGGAGCCCGGTGCTGGTTTTAAAAATACGGGGGACCCCTACATCTTTTGTCCCTCGTATTTTTGGAACCAGGACCGGACTAAGAGCCCGGTGATGGTTGTCTAAATACGGGGAACCCCTGTCCAATTTTTCCCCAGTATTTAAACAACCAGGACCGGCTCAAAGAGCCCGAGGCTGGTTATACTTAGGAGGGGGGACCTCACGCATTTTTTTTTTACATTTTTTAACCCATTCAGACCCTTCTCCATTAAGTTAATGGTAGCCCTGGACAACAGAATTGCATTCATGTCCTCCTCCCACTCCCTTCCCAGTACCAAACACTCATTTTTTTTCTATAAAAATTTACAATATATCACAAGTATGATGAGCAGGCAGGCAGCGGGCATTGGCGGCATCGGAGTGAGATGCAAATTAGTGGCGGAGGGATGGGTCAGTTTATGGTGGCCGAGTTTGTAAGCCAGTGGCGGTGGCAGCGGGGATCGACTCAGGGGCAGTAGCGGGTATTGGCTCGGCGGCGGTAGGGGTCATCGGCAGATTCGGCGGACATTATGGCTGTAGTGCCTCACCAGCCACTGACCTCACCGCACGCCACTGCATTATACACAGGTGAAGCAGTGTAAACTACTGGAAATTTGGTAAGCTTTGAACAGAAATGTGCGGAAAAGATAGGCAGGTGAGGCACTGCCTCCCCTGCCATAGACTTTTTACTCCAGAGTTTTGGCTATAAAATTATTAGAATAATGCAAAGAAGATATTTCTAACATATTCTTTGTATTTTTTATATACTTTATACAGTCAAAACTCTGGTGCAAACGTTAGTATGACAGTAAAGACTCTGCCTCACCCCACCGCACGTCAGTGTTTCCTAGGTACTCTGTGATACTGCAGTACTAGAATGCAAACAGTTTAAGTAGAAATAAAGGAAAAGGTGTACTGGCGCTAGTAGAAGTTTCTCCAATATTAATAACAAAAACGTGGATGAATTGAACAAGTAAATAATTTATTCACTAAACAGTTAAAATGTCACTTAAAAACAAATAAGATTGGGCATAGATTGAAGCTGAGGATCAAAATAAGAATAGCTGCTAGTATGCATCCACATGTGATCCCGGACTGAGAAATAAAGTTCCCTGGGGAATAGTGTTGTTTAAATACAGCTGGTGTTACCCATGGTGATGGAGTCCTCCAAGAGCTTGGAAAATAACAGCAGGCAAGCTGAGATGTTTTATGCAGAGGCTGATTAACTCCAATCAGTGCTGTAATGATGCAGTCCCACAGAGAAATTTCCAAGGCAGGAATATTTGTGTTAAAAGTCCATATCTGGATCCTCACAGGATGGAATGCATATGTTGGTGGCAGCTTGTCACTTAACGCGTTTCCCTAGGCACGGTCACCTAGCTTCATCAGAAGTAAGAAATAAGTTTGAACAAGATTATTTTGCAGCAGGTTGGGGGTGTATAAATTCACTGACAAATACCACAGTAGTACCCTGATTTTTTGTAGCTTGCTAGGTAATATGTAAATACTGGCTGCTTATGTGTGTAGTCCACAAGTGTTGGGCAGCTATATTATTACACTGTAATTTAGATCTGAGTTTTGGCACGCCCCTTGTTACATCTAAATCTTTCTGCACAATTTACATCTGCCCCAACTGCAGTGCATTCCCAACTTCAAATCAGGCCCTTTGTTACAAATAAACCTTATGCAGATAAGTGTAGGTTTCTTTCTTTATTAGAAAACAAACTGATACATTATTATACAAATAGTCTCCAACCCCCCAGAATCCTTCTTCCCTTTATATCCCCAGACCCTATTAGTCCTATACTGTAATTCCAGGTTCTTCAAAACCAAATTGTTAAATTTTTAAACAAATACTCCCCAGAACCAATCTTCCCTCTATACCCCTAAACCCCCTTGTTCCTATACTGGAGATCCAGAAAATTGGCCTTGGTTATCATGAAAATATGCAGCAAATTGGTCTTGGTCTCCATGATTATCTGTGGATGAGCCTTGGTCTGCAAAATAGTTTCCAGAGGTATCGCCTTGGTCACGTGCCATAAAGGTGTTGCCTTGTTCCTGTGTGATAATTGGATCTACTCCTGATCCCTTGTCTTCATTATCTACAAAAATAAAGATATGGTTGCAGTCAGTGGTCTATCTGAGCGTGGGAAGGTTTCTATTACATAAAATCTACATCAGCCATTATCCAGTGAAGCATTGGGCCTGCACTTTGTGACTATTCTAAAGGCCCATATAGACGGGCCGATGTGGGAGAGATGTGTGCTGAGCGAACCGCTCAGCACACATCTCTCCCGCTGCTCAGCACAGCGCGATGTGTGCTGAGAGTGCGGGGGGAGATGGGGGGCCGCTCACTTCACCCAGCGGGTGAAGTGAGCGACGCGCTAGATTGGCCTGCATGCAGGCCAATCTAGCAGCAGCAATAGCAAAGCGCAGGGCTGCGCATCGCTATCGCTGTAAGGGGTACACACGGAGCGATCAGGCTTAAATTCTAAGCAATCTAGTCAGATTGCTTAGAATATCGCTATGTGAGTACCCACCTTTACTATACCCACATGGTGCAGAGTTGACAATGTTCCTCCACTGTAAAATGATACTTAGAGGCTGATTCAGTTAGTGGTGATGTGCACCAGGGTTCATCTGAGAACATATCCGTGATGTGTGCAGCTCCAGAATGGCACATTGCAGTCTATCTGATAAATGGTCAGTGTATAACCATTTGCTACAAATGGGTATTCTGGGATTTTAGGCCTTGGAGAAAATATTACTGATCAATTTTATTAAAAGTGAATGAATTGGACCATTTCATCTGAACTTTTACCTGGGCAACAATGTAAATCTATAGAATGACATCTAGGAATAGTAATTGTTATGAAGTACAATGCAAACAACTCCATCTAAGGGGTAAATTTACTAAGATTCGTATTTTCCAGAATCATGTCCAAGTTCAATCACGAATGACATCGACAGTGTAAAATTGCAACTTTTTGAATTGATTACGACTAATTTACTAAGCTGTCGTATTCGTGTTTTTCGTTTCTTCCGATGTCGATGTCATTCGTGCTTTTCTGCTGTAGATTGCGGCCGCGTTTGCTGTTTCGCGGCCGCGTTTATGTGGTTTTTTTACGACTGCGTCACATGTCTGTTACGGCAGTGATTTAGAAATTGCTGCCGCGTTTTTAGTCCTAAGTTTCGCTTTCGTCACGCGGCCGTGATTGGTTGTATTCGTGAAGGATGAGTGTCTGTGCATATTACTATAAAACCGCCCCAAACACACCGCACCTCGTGGGTTTAGCTAGTGGAGAGGAGAGAGGAAGGTGTATTTGGAGTTGGTGAGTTTGGTGGAGTTTTTGGTGGATTTGGAGAGGAGTTTGGTGATTGTTGAGTGCTGTACTGTGTGTGTAAGTAGTCTTGTCATATTTGTAGTATTGTTTTTTCACAGTTTGTCTACTTTTTTGTCCTTGTTTTTTTTTTACAGTCTTTTGTCATTGTTTGTGAGTGAGTGAGTGAGTGAGTGAGTGAGTGAGTGAGCGTGTGTGTTGGCTGTGTGGTGTGTAGTAGTAGGAGTAGTGGAGGAGTGTGTTTTGTGTTTTGATTTTTCAGTGTTTTTTGTCGTTTGTCATGTCAGACTCAGAGGTCAGTGTGGTGGCGGAGGTTAGTGAGGTGGAGGCTGGTAGTGAGGTGGAGGCTGGTAGTGAGGTGGAGGCTGTTAGTGAGGTGGAGGCTGTTAGTGAGGTGGAGGGGGGTAGTGAGAGGGAGGAGGTTAGTGAGGAGGAGGGGGTGCCTGTTGCTGTATTTTCCAGTAATAGTGATGGTGTTGTGGCTCCGCAGCCACGCACCACTACCAAGACTGGCAGGAATATTAAGTTCAGCTATGCTGAAAACATGGCTTTGGTGCGTGAGCTGATGAAGCACCATCGCCAATTGTTTGGTCAGGATGCTGGCAAGGTGTCCTCCCGCAGGAAGTCTGTCCTGTGGGGGCAAGTAATACTTGCCGTGAATAGTGAGGGTGTGGTGAGGCGGACTGAGGACACGTGCCGCAAGAGGTTTTATGATATAAAGCGGCGTGTCAAGGCCAAGATGGCCAAAGAGTCCAAATCTGCACGAAAAACCGGAGGTGGCCCCCCTTTCCGGGCCACCTATCGGGACTGGGAGGAGCCTGTGCGGGCATTGATTCCTGCCAAAGTGGTGTCTGCTACTCATGTCCGGGATTCGGACCGACCCACGCAGGATGGTAAGTTTGATTTGTTAGATTTTTATTTAAATGTCCTCTAAATGTTGTAAATGTCATTTTTAAAGGGTAAAGGATGCATAAATTGTGTTTCACATATTTCAGGCCTATGCACCCTTAAGGTGTGTTTGTGTTTCGAATTTGCTTTTTTCACCTTGCATTGGCTGTTTGGTAAATTTAATATTGCGCAAAAACATGTGCAATGGCTGCTGTTTTTTTTTTTTTAATAAAATATTTTTTGCGATATTGCTTGGACATCTGTGTTGTATGCTTATTTTAAAAATATTTTTAGATTTATTTACTTCTGAAAAACGGTGCAATTATTCCAATATTACATTTTTCAAACATTTGCAAGTAGTCAATCTCTGCAATATCTGAGGCATAATTCTCAAATGTAACAGATTTATTGTGTGCAACATCATGTACATTTGGATATACAACACAAAATAATGAAGCTTGAAGCTCTTAATCAGAAATTATTTGTTTATCCAATACCTAATAGATGGTTACAGTACACTAAGGCTTTGCAGTTATAATTTTTACACAAAGCATGGTAATAATGTTTGGTCCACTTTTTCAACAGTCCCACAGACCAGCCGGCCAGACAGGCCTCAGACAAGTCAGGATGAGGCTGGGATTGCAGGTAAGACTTCACTGTAGTCACATATTCTGAAAACACATAGAAGTACAAAATATTAATGTTTATATTTTCACATAGGTTCTGCTTCTGGAAGCCGACCTCCTGTAAGGCGCCCATCACAGGGCTCGGGCCACTTACCCAGGAGGCCAAGTAAGACACGGCGTCTTGGCACGGAATCTGCGGCTCCATCATCCCCACCCAGGCGACGCATTTCGGCAGTGTCACCCCAGCCACCACTGGCACTATTGGCGAGTTCGCAGAGTGATGAGCCCCGATCACCTCAGTTATCTGGTGAGTAAAAACAGAAATTAAACACATAGGCAATAATATACACAGTACAGTTAATATGTTGTTAGTTGGTTTTGAGATTACATGTTTTCCAGAACAAGCAATATGATGTTACGTCTTCAATTGCTAAAGGTGAAAATGTTTTTTTTTAAAAGGTCTTAGTGGATGATCTCGCCAACATCATTTTTAATAAATAACAGACATTTGTTTAAAATTTGGCCACACACGTGCACATTAAAATAAAATACCAATAAAATTCCCAAACAAAAACAGCATCCACAACATTATATTGTTCACACATCTCCCCTGTCCAGTATGTAGATGGCTTACTGGCTCCGCTCATCTGGACTATCCAGGTAAGTAGCCTATGTCGTGGTCAGGGGAGGTGATATAACACTGTAATGCTGTGGAGGGGAGGTAGTTAGGTGTGGATTATGCAAATCTGTCTATGTGGCCGCCTGTGTTGGTATATATGTTTTTGAACAAAAAAAAACATTATAAGTTTTGAAAAACAACGCCAAAAACTATACAAATGGAGTATTATGAATGTAGTAATGTGTAGAAGTAGCCTTTAAACAAATTGACAAATAAACATTGCATGTTGGCCACCCCATACAGAGCCCAGCTTGATGGCCGACGTGGACCAGCAGGGACAAGACCAACAGGCAACCATCACACTGCAACTTACACCTGTTGACCCAAGCCAGCCAATACAGCTGCAGGATATCCCCCAAGCCTCCATCAGTCCACAACTGGCACAAGCTCCGCCCCCAACCCAAATACCAGATGACTTTTGGGCCAGTTGGACAAGCCAACAGGCCCAAAGCAATGCCAGCCTGACCGCACATACACAACACCTTGCCAGTCTGCCCCATCATCTACCGCGCATTAGTCGCAACTCGGGCAGACTGATTGTACAAGTAGGGCGAATGGCAACCTCAATGGAGCAAATAAGGGCTGACAACAGCCAAATGCTTGCTCATTTAACGCGCATCATACATGAGCAACAGCGCCATCAGCAGGCACTCGTTCAGCTCATTCAGCACAACCAGGTTGTGAATGAGTCCTTATCCCGGATTGTAGCCAGCCACACTGCAACCAACACTCAACTGATTGCAAGCATTAATAATTTGAGCAGCAATATTACATTGATGGGAGCTCACCAAGTAACCTCCAGCTCGGGGACCACGACCCCTATCCAAACGCCAGTAACCTCCCCTGTTCGGCGTTCCTCCAGAGCACGTGCCAGTGAGCCAGCACAAAGCACAGCACCCAGCACACACAAGCGGAAAAAATAACCCCAATGTGATTTGCAAAATAAAAATTTGTATTTGACAAACACACAACTTCCTGTGTCCGTCTCAAACATTGTCGAAGCTGCTCTGTATGTATGTATGTTTTTCATGGGTAATGACTGAAAATGTATTTTTAGCATAAACTAAGTACAATGTACACACCACTATAAACAACAAACAGTAAGTTACAAAACACACAATAGAAAGTAGTGCAAAGTGTTTAGTCAAGGATAATTACAGCCTACTAAAACTGACCTGAAAAATAGCGCAGGATCACTTCTTGCCGTACCTGCCTCCCTACATATGTACTCACACTGTCACCAGATGGGTCTAACTCCTCTGCTTGCTGACTGCTTTCTCCCTCATCATGTGCCAGATGTTGGTTTAAACACAGATTATGGAGAAAACAGCAGCAGAACACAATTCTAGTCACCTTTTGAGGGACTATACAACAAAAGGCCTGCAGATTTATCCAGACACCGAAACCGTGACTTCAGCACACCAAAACATCTTTCTATCACATTCCGCGTAGCCTTATGTGCATGATTGTAACTGTGTTCAGCAGGAGAATCAGGTTGGGACAATGGAGTAAGGAGCCAAGAGTAGCAGCCGTAACCCCCATCACCTGAAAAACAGATATAGTCAACATTAGTACATATGTTAGATTATTCTTTCACCTAATCAAAACTCGAGTTTGTGGTTAAAAGACATACACACAAAACATTTTAAACATACCCAACAGCCAGCCATCAGGCATTTGTCCGTCCTCAAATTTATCGAAGAGCGATGACTGACTGAGGATGAAGGAGTCATGGCAGCCACCAGGGTAACCTGCAACAACACTCATAATTTTTATGTTTGCATCACAGACCACCTGGACATTAGTTGATTGTGCCAGATGCCTATTAGTATATATATATTGGCGGCCCTTAGGTGATCTCAGCTGAACGTGTGTGCAATCTATGGCCCCCAGCACATTGGGCATGCCAGCAAGCTCATAGAAAGCTACCCTGACAGCACTCCACTCCGACTCCTCGGTAGGGAAGCAGATTGAGGCATTAATGTGTGGCTCCAACACATCCAAAACCTGAGTGGACATTAAACAAGCTAAGGTGAGTGTCATGTTAGGTATTCTCTACAATACTGTGTTGTTTGTACTTACAGAAGCAACACTTAGACATAACCGCCTATGTATTTTTAGACTCACCTGATTCAAATATCTGGAAAAGGTGGGCTGTGAGATACCAATGACGTCGCCTGCCACAGCCTGGAAGCTCCCAGTAGCCATAAAGTGTAACACAGCCAGGAGTTTGTGTAGGCCTGAGACAGAGCGAGAGCGTGCTGTCTCAGGGTCTATGCCCAGTTTGACAAGGTCATACAGGTGGAAAATGTTGGTTCTATTTAGGCGGAACATCTGTATGACCCTATCATCGGACAATGCATTTAAGTTTAAACGCCCTCTAAAAAAACGAGGCTGGCGTAGCCTCCGCGGTACCTGGACAACCTGTTGACCATGTTCACTTACCTGGGCCTGATTCCTGGAAGCCTCATGGAGCAGTCTAAGGTATCCCACAGCAAACCAAAAATCATTGGCACACACCACAGCCGCCATTTCAGAGTGAGAGAAGTTCAAAATGTGCCTAGAACACTTTTATAGGGCCAAACATTCAGGTGTGAGTAATGGATAATTGAGTACACATGTAAACACGGTTTTCAAATGCTGGCGCGTTTTTTTTTAGGAAAAAAATACGATGTGTCATTTTTCGCGGCAGCGAATGCATTTTCACGGCAGCAATTACAATTACGAATGGATAGTAAATGACCGAGATTCATATCTAAACAGGCGTAATTTGACCGATGGTGTATTCATTCGTAATTTTTTACTTGGACTTGCAAAAAATTACGAATGCCCTCATCTCTGCCGTGATTAGTGTTTAGTAAATTACCGAGATGACACTTTGCTGAAAAAACGGCATCTCGGTCAAAATCGGGAGCTTAGTAAATTTACCCCTAAGAGTGCTAATTTGTTTATTATCAGTTTCTTATATAATGCAGCATATTCCATAGCGCTTTATAATTCACACTAGCTATTAAAAAAACAAGTGTAATAAAATTCTTTTAAAAGACCCCTGGCTGCTGTCTTTTCTTACTGCCTAGATATCCGTTATTTATTAGTATATATGGGCTAATTTGCCTTGTTAGAAATAATTATCTGTATTATAAAATACATTAAATCAATCAATCAATCAATCAATCCGCTTAGAGACCTATCAGCAGTGGTGCAGAGGTGAGAGGGTACAACTTACCTGGGCCCAGGTCTGATAGAGGGGCCCAGTAGGGGCCTTGGTCCCCCTTACCTGGCAGCAGATGCAGCTCTTCCCCTCAGCCCGGCACACGCTGCTGTGTGGCCATGTAGGTGCTTAAAATACCATTTTTTTTCAGTATTTTTTTCTAAGGGTGCATGACCACACCTCCTGTGATTAGGCCACACCTCTTGAAAAGCACCTGGGCCCAGTCAGGCTCTGTACTGCCCTGCTTATCAGTACTCTCTCATTGCTTCCAGTGTATCTTTTATTTAGTGAGATTAGATTTATCACTTCCACAAATACTGTATCTCCTCTATTATACAGCTGCAAGTATTTATAACTTTATAAGCATTCAGCTATTCCCTCTGTAATAATTATAGAGGTGTAATCCTACTATGCAGCATTGTTATTAGGCAATTAATCTAACAATTCCCTTAATGAGTGATATTAAATATTATAGTGATCTTATAAGGGCTGAGCACAGGTTATCTCCAAGTTGCTAATACACTCATACTGCTAATTTCTGTAGTTAAAAGGGGTTCACTACGATATGCCGGCGGTCGGGCTCCCGGCGACAAGCATACCGGCGCCGGGAGCCCGAACGCCGGCTTACCGACAGTGTGGCGAGTGCAAATGAGCCCCTTGCGGGCTCGCCACGCTACGGGCACGGTGGCGCAATACGCGTGCCACGCTATTTTATTCTCCCTCCAGGGGGGTCGTGGACCCCCACGAGGGAGAATAATTGTCAGTATGCCGGCTGTCGGGATTCCGGCGCCGGTATACTGTGCGCAGGGATCCCGTCAGTCGGCATACTGAAGACCACCCGTTGTGTGGGTTATATTTTTCTGTGCATGGTAAATACTGCTGCTTTATTTTACACTGCAATTTAGATCTCCGTTTGAACACACCCCATCCAAATCTAAAGGGGGGGGGGGGGGTACTCAGAGCGATCACTGCTTTAAACATAAGCAATCTAACTAGATTGCTTAGATTTTAAGCAGTGATCTCTCCGTGTTTACCCCCACAGTGATAGCGATGTGCAGCCCTGCGCATCGCTATCGCTAGTGCTAGATTGGCCTGCATACAGGCTCAATCTAGCAGTTCGCTCATTTCACCCACTGGGTAAAATGAGTGGCCCCCTGTCTCCCCCTGCACACTCGCACTGTGCTGTGTGAGGGAAGAGGTGTGCTGAGCAGTTCGCTCAGCACACATCTCTCCCCAAATTGGGCCGTGAAACGGCCCTTAACTCTGGCCCCAAATGACAATGAAAGGAGATGGATTAGTTGTGGGTAGTCTAGTGCAAGTGCAGTGACTGGGGAAAGATTGTTCTGTAGTTGCTGGGGGTTCCCACATGTCTGTTCCCCGTGTCATCACTTCAATAAGAAAGTCTTTGTCATTGTATCTACTGTATGTGGAGTTATCATGTAAACTGCATATAAATGTGCTTTACTATCGCAGCATATACAAGACAAACATGTCTGTATACCTGATGCATCTTTCAAGCATCACAGCCAGGAATGTGCTGGATCTTACACCCGGCAATTTCCAGGGTCTCAGCCCCGATCCTGCTAAAGAGCAGGTTGGGTACTTAGTCTCAGGTAGATTGCATTCACACACAAACATCCCAGGTTGATGTGTGTTCATGTGTAAAAACCCAGGACTTTTGTGCTAGTGTAAAAGGGGTATAACTAGATTTATCCTAGTTATTAATTCCCATATACATGCAGGTTGTTTTATTTGCAATGGTCACACTCGTAAAAATATATTACAGTATAATGAGTAACACAATATTACATTTATGTACTGATGGTGTAATGGATAGCATTACTGCCTCACAGCACTGAAGTCATGGGTTTGATTCCCATCATGGCCCTATCTGTGTGGACTTTGTATATTCTCCCCATACTTGCATGAGTTTCCTCTGGGTTCTCCCGTTTCGTCCCACAATCCAAAAATATACTGGTAGGTTAATTGGTTCCCAACAAAATTAACCCTAGCATGAATGTGTGTGCTTTTATATGTGATAGGGTATATAGAATGTAAGCTTCACTAGGGCATGAACTAATGTGAATGGCCAAATAATCTCTGTAAAGTGCTGTGGAATATGTGTGCTCTATATAAATAACTGGTAATAAATAAATGAACATGCAAATAACTAATTCATATATCATTACACTGATAGAGCTTAGGATACCATAGATCAGTTTCCCAAAATCTGTCATTACAGTGCAGGTTTTAGGTATATCTATAATTGAGCACAGGTGACTTAATACCTCAGTCATTATGTTTTAACCATCTGGACTCTAGCATGGATATCCTTAAAACCTGGACTGTTATGTCGGCATTTGGGAAACTCGGCTATAGAACATACAGTAGGCTCCCAAACTCAGTCCACAGGACCCCAAACAGTTCATGTTTTCCAGGTCACCTAGAAGCTGCACAGGTGTAGTCATTACTCACTGACACATAAACAATCTACTTGCAATGCTAAGCAGAGCCCCAGAAAACATGAACTGTATGTAGTTCTGAGGACTGAGTTTGAGAACTTTTGCTACAGATGTGATAATGACAGAACTACAGTAAGTAGATATATTATATACACTCATGCACATATATATAGCAATACAACTAATGGGAGCATGACTTACCTGGTAATGACAGGATGCTGGTAAAGCAGCAGAGGGTGAGTATGAGTGCTAGCTGCATTGTGAGCCACAGATCTGAGTCAGTACAGAGTACAGGAAGAGTGAGTGAGGAGTGGAGGTGAGAGGAGTCTTTATATAGGAGTCCCATCCTACTCTCCTACTGTATGTTGGAGGTCTGTGTATTCTGGGAGGGGCCACACTGAACAATACAGACTCCATGTCTACAGTCACATAATAATGTTATCACACTACAAGTTACATTACAGGGTCACACAGCTACATGGTATCTCTAGTTATTAGTCTTATCTGCTTACATTTTACATAGCAAACGTTACATCTCTTTCTCACCTAAATTGTTTCTGTTACACATTCAGTCATTCATCTTCTAATATTTCTGTTATTACTGATAGATGTACTGTTCATGTTATTTCCCAACATTATAATTGTTCTGTGTTCCGTATTGCAACATATTTTATTGTTACACACATAACATGTATACTGCACCCATTATAAACTGGTGAGTGAGGGCTGCAAAGGGGACCATTCTAAAAAATGGGGGATATGTTACCCACACGTTGCAGGAGTGCCAGGCTCTGCGTGTTTGGATGCAGATTTCCTGGTCCCACAGCAGGAGTTCCGGTATCCAGCCTGAGTATGCTGGGACTGCGATTGATGGTGATCTGATGCTGTATCATCAGACGCAGTACTCGGGTCAGTGCTGCATGCAGGAGGCGTCTTTTTCCTCAGGAATATTTGAGCATCGCTGCTGTGACCAAAAATGCAGCATTAATGCTCACTGCCTGCATCTCTGAATCAGGGCCAATGTCCACAATACAGTCAAACCTACCATCTGTGTTATATTGTATGTTGTATACATATACAATATTGTGTATATTGTATCTTATATAAATTGATTACTTATTGTATAACACAAAGAGGTTTCTATAGACACCAACCAGTCATTGTTCCACAGTTACAATGATAGAAGAAGGGGTGTCAAGTAAACAACCATGTTGTAGACAAGTTCTAAATGAGGCCATAGTAACTTACAATGCCCATGCCAGACCCAGCTCTGAATACAGCCCAAGGCTGCACACACTTCACAGGAAGAAGTTTTATTTAGCTAAAGGCTCACAGAACTTATACCGTAGTTAAGTATTCAATTTAGGCAATGACAGCCGGGTGCTGCAATATCAATGGATTCTTTGTCATCTTGCAACCACCAGCATTGCCGATTTTATTATATTCTGAAAAGGTCAGATCTCATGTTACCCTGGTGGCAGCTCAGTGTGAATGGGTCCTTGAAAAACATCCTGGGTCAAGTGCCCTGGCATTTCAGGGTAACTAGCAGGGTTGAACATGGGAGAAACCCAGGTTACCTGGCAGTGTGAATGGGAAAACCGGGTCATTTAACGTCGGTCCCGTTCAAATCCCATGGAGAGCCGACTCTCTAACACTTGAAGATAATTTACTCTTTAAACATTGGTAGAATCAGAGGTGGATTTAAATTTTAAATCCACCTCTGCCCTCCACCCCTACCTATCCTCCAGCGGTATGGGTGGAGGGCAGCTTTGATGTCACATGGGCAGTAAGGGGTGTTCTATCTTCCCCCCAGCATGTAGTACCTGGAGCAGTAATTTCTGCTAATTACGCCTTTACTGCACAGATGGTGGGAGATGGGGCAGGAGGGTAAACACTGAACTGTAAAAGGGGGCATTGGGAATGAAGGGGCTCCTGTACATGACTTCAAGGACGGTAGGGGGGGTTTAATATGTAGGAGAGTGGTGGATAGTGGAGTAGGTTTAATATTCATCATTTTCCGGTCGGAGAGCATCTTGCTTGACTCCAGAATCCAGTTCCTGGATATAGATTTCTTAGCTATCAATTAGATAAAACACTAAAGAGTCCCACCTTTTAGGAGGTACTGGGGACTTGGGGATCAAAGTTCAGGAAGCCAGAGAAATCCATCAGAACATATAAAACTGCATACCAGGCGTGTGGAGTTGAATCAGGGACCAGCTGCTGGAAGGCTGATATCTCTGGTTTTGGGCATAGCAGTGACAAACTTCCAGTCTCCACCGAGGGAGAGTCCCAGCTTTTGGAATATTCCCTCAGAAACCAGACAGAACCTGTGATATCTGGCTGGGAAGAGCCATTAAAAGGCTCAGATGGGGACCACTGCTTTGAAGTCTGATTATTCCGGTTCCCCATTGCCAATTTTCAAAAATCTGGTACCCCTGTAAAAAGGGGACCCACAGCTATCAGCCTAGGGCCCTTATACTCCTGGGCCCATGGGCAAGTGCCCATTGAGTCCATTCAAAAAGATGGCCCTTAATACACCACTTCCCTCACTGAATGTATCAGGTCCCCATACCACATTATTACACCCTCACTCACTGACAACATTGTATATGAGTGACCCAAGCTTACTGATTATAGCAGGCCCCATCACCTAAAATACTCATTATTATCCCCCCTCACTCACTGACTGCATTTCTAACAACATTTTATAATATCCATTATTACACCCCTTCGTCATTGTCTGTATTAATTATATAGTATATCAGTGCTTCACTCACTGATTGTAGTGCCTAAAGGCACTGATATATAACACAATAAAGTCACTGATTGAGAAGTGCAGTAATGGGTATTATAAAGGATGGGGTATATAGTACAATCAGTAGGGGTGGTACTGATAGATAATGCAGGCACCCATACCTTATATTAATTATTATTACAACCAATGACATTAGTGCCTCCCCCTTACTGATTGTAGCAGCCTAGCAGGTCACCCATCCCTTATAATATCCATTATTACACCCCTTAGTCAGTGTGACTGTACTGATTATATATCAGCACCCCTTACAGCATATGGCAATGCCCCTTGGGAGGCCCCTGTGATTGCATTTCCCTGGTGGGCCCTTCATGCCCCAGTCCGACACTTTAGCTACACATACACACAAACACATGGGGCCAGCCGAGTGAGACAGCCAGATATCGGAGATTCCGGATGGGCTCGTATGTTTTTTTTTTTTTTTTTAAAGTGGCAATCATTTATAAGGCAAAGCCAGGTTGGTTTTACCTTGTAAATAATTGCCACTTTTAAAAAGGTACAAGGTCGGCCAGAATCTTGGAGCTTCAGCCACCTCGCACTTCATTACAGCCTATGAAGAGAAATAGGGCTAATTTGGAAGTAGAATAGAACAGGAAGAGCTTAGGTCATGATAGGGATAGTCTTTCAAACTGTCAGTTTTAATTGAATATATGCAAATAAAACAGCTCAATGAAGCTTAATATTCTTTGGTGACATATTACAGAGTACATGTAATTATATTTTGCACTGCACTTTCATTTAGAATTCATCTGAATAAAGGGGTAATTCAGACCTGATCACTGCTGTGCGTTTTTGCACAGCGTGTGATCAGGTCTAAACTGCACATGCGTAGGCGCCGCAGTGTGCCTGCACATGCCAGAGATGTGATAGGTATTTCAGCCCAGCGATTGCTTCTGCCTGATTGACAGGCAGAGGCGTTCGCTAGGCGGGAAGGGGTGGGCCAGCAGCGTAGGGCTGCCACTTTGGAGGCGCGGTCCGGCAACGCAGGTGTGCCCGGACCATGCGGGGGCAGGCTGCAGTGGCTGCGTGATATCATATGCAGCTGCTGCAACCCAGAGAGCAATGGGTAACTCCCTGCCAGTGTGCAGGAGCTGCGCTGGTAGGGAGCTACTCTTCAGGTACAAAAGCATCACTGCCGTGCAATGCTTTTGTACTTGTGCAGGGGGGGGGCAGAGCCAGACATGTGGGTGGACTAGCCCGGTGCTGGGCGTCCCCCCACATGTCTGTGAAAGTGATTGTGGATGTGCTAAATTTAGCACATATATGATCAAGTCTGAATTACCCCCAATATCAGGTGTTTAACTAACCCTTATAGCGTATGAAAGTAGCCGCAGTGATCTATTGTTTCATGCAACTGCAGATATATCATAGAACACAATTACCGTATATACTCCGACTTTTTCAGCACTTTTTTTTGTGCTGAAAAAGCCACCTCGGCTTATACTCGAGTCAGTGCAGTGTGACAGGGAGTGAAGGAGGGACACAGAGCGCACAGCGCGCGGCTCTCCTGTGTCCCTCCTGCATCTCCGGCGGCAGCGGCGGGTCTATCAAAGGAAGAACCCGTTCGGGACCTCTGATCACGAACCGGCACTTCCTTTAATAGACCCGCCGCGGCCGCCGGAGATGCAGGAGAGACACAGGAGAGCCGCGCGCTGTGCGCTCCGTGCGCTCCGTGTCCCTCCTTCAGAAGACAGCGCGGGATCGACGGAGGGGTAAGTAACAGCACTGGGGGAGCATATTTGGCACTTGGGGAGGGGGCATATCTGGCAGCAGCATGAGGGCACATCTGGCAGCAGCATGAGGGCACATCTGGCAGCAGCATGAGGGCACATCTGGCAGCAGCATGAGGGCATATTTGGCAGCATGAGGGCATATCTGGCACATCAAGCACTGTGGGGGCATATCTGGCACTGTGGGGGCATATCTGGCACTGTGGGGGCATATCTGGCAGTATGAGTGCATATCTGGCACTGAGGGCTGTGTACGGCTAGAGCTGCATTTCCCACCCTAGGCTTATACTCGAGTCAATAAGTTTTCCCAGGTTTTTGTGGTAAAATTAGGTGCCTCGGCTTATATTCGGGTCGACTTATACTCGAGTATATATGGTACTTATTTGCAGTCTTATGTCCCTTTCGCACCAATAACCGGGTCCAACCTGCGTTATTGAACATGGTTTCATGCTGAGTCCAGCTTCTTGAAATCGTGTTTGCACTGCAGGCTGGACCCTGGTTATTGCTGGGTTATCTCTTTGCTGGCGCATGGAGATGACATCATCTCTAATTGCCGGTAATCCAGCTCTCTGCATACTAATAGCTTGACTCTTTGTCACATTTTCAAGATCAGTACCGGGTTTAACCTTGGTCACAGTCCAGGCGCTGAACCTGGGCATTCCCTTTCATACAAAGCCAGGACACAGGTTGCCCAGGCAATATAAAATATGTGTTTTTGGTCCAATTCAGCCCCAGCCCCATAATGTTTCTAGGACAATGTAATATAAGCAGGATGTGACCTTAGCAGTGATTATTAATATCACCTCATTCAATCTACATCTCATAGGAGTATTGGCTGTATATGTACTCCCATCTGACATAATTGTACAACCGGTCTGATAAGCACAATACTCAGCACTATAGAGCAGAAGAAGAGACTATTTCTACCATTACAATCCATACAGTTTGTGTCAACTGTAATAAATTAAAAGGTAACTGTGTTATTCCTTATTGTCTGATAAGAGCTCTTTGATCTGCGATGACGTCTGTCGGTGGGTATCAGACAATTCAAATACAGATTAGTCTGTTTAAACATATTCAAACTTTGCTGTGATTGAATTAACAAAGAAGCGCTAAATTATCTAATCATCAGCAAACCGGCACAGACATCAGATGAGATTTCCAGTCAGATGCAGAACAACTTACTTTATTATATTGAATCCCAAACTCAGCAACAAAGGTCAATAGTATTTAATTTGTAGCACTCAATACAATTTGTGATTAATCTATAATATCTTCTTTGCACTGCTGAGGTCCATCATGTTATCACCTCTGCTCTCTGCTGCATTTTCATGATGCTATTGGGACTTTAATATGTAATTGCATGAAGTGCCATAATGATTAGACCGGAGGTGGGGCCAACACTATACCGCAGTCTACTCACAGATCTGGGCCGTCTACTCATTGTGGGTAAATTTACTAAAGCTTCTAAAAATGAAAAGTGGGGATGTTGCCCAAAGCAACCAATCAGATTCTGTCTATCATTTCTCTATTGCAACCTAGAAAATTATAGAATCTGGTTGCTATGGGCAACATCACCACTTTTAATTTTTAGAAGCTTTAGCAAATTTACCCCATAGGGTCATAATTATCAGATTACAGTAATTCACCAGTTCTCAGAAAATTGACTTTTTTATGTAATGTTGATATTTATCAGGGTACTGCAGCAGAAATCAGAGCTATCTATTGTGGTGCAGATCATCCAAGTATGGCCTCCATTGTGTGTGATTCAGTATTTCTGTAAACAACCACTATCAGCAACATGCCCATACTACATTACCTTTTGTGTCTGGATATCAAACCCTTTTCTAAACGCCCAGGGAATTCCAACACATTTTTAATACATTTCTTGATGCATGCATCTGAATCCGTGACTCTGTACGAACAGCATCAGGACGCATGTGTGGTGCAACACAAATGCATGCACAGACTAAAAACACATTGGCCCCACAAAAAAAAAGCACATTAGCCCCCACAGAGAACAAAAAAAGTCTCCCACAGAGAACAATAAAAAAAATCATTGCCCCCCACAGGAAATTAAACAAACATTTTCCTTCACATTGGCCTCCACAGAAAAAAATCCACTGACCCCCACAGAAACCCCCAAAACATTGGCCCATACAGAAAACAATAAAACACATTGGCCCCCACAAGAAAAATGTAAAACACATTGGCCCCCACAGGTTTACCCACACACACTGTTACGTGGACTACAGTGTGCAATAGGCTTTCCAATGGTTCTGGCTGGTGCTCATGCAATTACCCTTGCCCAGCAGTCTTTTAGCCTCTTGCAGCCAAAGACTTTGCCTATAGCAGCCGCCTCTCCAGGGCAGATTAGGTCCACCCCGTACGCAAATGCCCCCAGGTTTTATGTATAGACACGTTCTCACATGAGCAGACTGGTTCTCACGTGAGCTGACAGGTTCTCACAAAAGCAGGAACTATCACCAGTGTTTTGGGAGTGTACTGGGGAAGAATATAAATGATGCTGCACCAATCACTGCTAGATTGCACAGTCCCGGCTCCTAAGCAATGCCCATGAATGCGTGCCTCTTGGTGCTAACACACACACTGGCCCTACAGAAAAAAAAACACATTGGCCAACACAGGAACAAAAATATGGTGGATACTGTATGTCCCTGGGTTGGAAGGGAGTATTGTGTCTATAGGGGCTGACACACAGACGCTGCCACACTGGCCCACACAGTAATAAAAACACATTGACCCTCATATAAAAAACATTGAAACCCACAGAAAAAAATATTGCCCCCACAGGGAAAAAAACACATATGGACACCCACAGAAAAATACAAAACATATTGGCGCCACACAGAAAAAAACACATTGACCCTGGACAGGAAAAATAAAAAACTATCCCCCACAGGAAAAAAATAAAACACATTGGCTCCCACAGATAAAAAAAATAAAAACATTGGCCCTCACATGGAAAAAAAACACATTGAGCTCCACAATAAAAAATTTGGTGGATAGTGTACATCCTTAGGTTGCAGGGGTGGGGTGGGGTGGGATGGGGACACTGATGCTGACACACTGATGCTGACACAGATGCTGATACACTGATGCGGACACACAAACAGATGCTGACACACTGACACAAATGTATATATAGACATGAGCACAGTTTAGGAGGCTCATAGCAGGGACCCCTGACACCCACTTAAGCACATACACACACCCCTGTGCAGTAGACACCAGCAGGCCCCTCTCTCCCTCCAGCAGTGAATAGCAAACACCCTCTCTGTCACCCCACAGCAGCCAGCAATCCCTTTGTGCCCCCCCACTGTGGCTCTCTCCCCCTGCAGCAGCTATCATGCCCCCCTCTCTGCCCCCAGCAGTGTCTCTCTCCCCCCACAGTGTCCAGCAGCCTCCCTCTCTCTCCCCCCTCTTCCACCAATGAGTCTTAGTGCCCACTTATGGGCAGACTGGGGCACAATATATGAATTGGCCAGGAATGGGGTAAGCACAGCCAGTAAGGAGAGGGTGGGGCCTGGGAGAGGGTGGGGCCATGGGGCCAAGCCCACCAGCAAACCATTCCAGTATTCCCATGGGCCAATCCAACCCTGCTGAAGGAACACATGCAAGGCACTCATACACCAATTGTAGTGTAATCATGCAAGTGGTTCATCCCAGAATCTTTAGTCTCATGCAATAAGCTGTCCAGTAACAGCTAAAGCAGCATGGTGGCATTCCTCATGCAATCTTCTCTGCCAGCACCCTTATCACTACTAGCCTCCGAAAATAAGCCATACATCAGACCAACTTTCCTCCAGCCATCCAACTGACCAACTGGTCTATACAACTGAAAATGGTGCTTCACACATCTAACCAAATTTCTCATCAGAGTAGCCAACTAGAAAACGTTATTAAACCAGCCAACTTACCTCCAACTTGTGATGTCACAGAAGTAGACAGATAGTGTCTGCCTACTTCTGCATGTTTTGAATAAATATTTTTTTTATTTTATTTCAATATGTGTGATTTTATTTTAATTTTACCAATTATATTTTTTATTATACCAATGTATCACAGCTTATTCTGTATTGTGTGTTTTGACTTAGCTGCAAAAATTTATAAGAACAGCACTTTGTATCTCACAATGTAAATGTAGCACAATGTAGCTGTAACACAATATAGATGTAAAACCAACCATGCTGAATATAATGGGCAACAAAAGACAGTATGTGTGTGTGTGTGTGTGTGTGTGTGTGTGTGTGTGTGTGTGTGTGTGTATATATATATATATATATATATATATATATACATATATATATATATAAAATATCATTTTTATAGCCTGCTGCACACAATTATAGTCCATGGTAAGAGTGCTGGTCACATAATCAGTTGTAGTAGTCTCAATAAAAGAAACCAGCACCTCCAATTAATGCATAATAAATCCTTTATCAAAATATATGTGCTAATTGAATTAAACAGCAAAGGCATCAAAAAGGAGTATCAGAACAAGCACATGGGATACCTGCAGGGCCGGTTCTACCCCTTGTGGCCCCATTGCAAAACAGTTAGTGTGCGGGGGGGGGGGGGGGGGGGGCTTCATAGGGGAGGGGCATGGCCAGTTATGCTCCCAGTAGCTGTGCCCCCCAGTCGGGCCGGATTAACAATGGGGCGGATGGAGCTGCAGCTCCAGGCCCCCCATAGAAAATAGGCCCACAGAACTCCAAACCGACTGTACAAATTTCCGACCACGGAACTCTGAAACTCTGCCGACTCAATCCCGAATACTCCTTAGGCTCCGCCTCTGGATCCGACCATAGCCCCGCCCCCTGGCCTATCCAAAGTTACCTTTTTGATGCTTCACAGTCAGACTTGTGCTGGGCTGTTGGTTAATCCCAGGTGGGTCGGTCCCCTGCTCTGTAACTCCTCCCACTATCGGGGCGTGGACAAGGCAGGGTCGTCGGGCTGGTGACATGCTGCTGACTGTATATGGTACCAGTATTTCAGCTGCTGAGGCTGTGCTGCGCCCTGCTGTAACGCTGAGGAGATTCCTGATCAGTGCAGGAACTCCTCAGCAGTGTCTGCTGTGCTCTGATTGGCTGAGTGACTGAGTGTGATGTGTCACTCAGCCAATCGGAGCACAGCAGACACAGAGCACAGACTCCAGGACACCCCCACTCCCCCACACACCAACAACTAGCCGGGCAGCAGGCTGAGATGATATTGCAGGAGAGATGGTAAGTCACCTGTCAGTGTGTCACACACTATATATCTATATACTGTAGTACTGTCCAGGATAATTACTTTTATAAGTGTGACTCCAAAACATACAAGTTCCATCTCTATCCTCTGGATTTACAGTAGCAGCGCCCCCTGTAACACCCTCCCTGCTGTATTGCAGTATGTGTACAGGTATTATCACTATACTATGTAAACAATATGTACTCTGCATACAGTATATATGGATATGATATGTATATTCTATGTATGTGCTTTATGTACAAATATATATATTATATATATATATATATATATATATACATATATATATATAGGGATGGTGTCGGGATCTGGCGTTCGGGATGCCAGCCATCAGAATACCGACAGTGGCATCACTACGTGCCAGATCATGACACCTGGAAGGTAAGTATACAAACCCTCATCTACTCCCCCCCCCCCCCCCCCCCAACCCTCCCTTCCCGTAGCCTGACCCTAACCCTCCCCGGTGTTGCCTAAACTTGACCCCCCCTACCCGTAGCCTAAAGCTAACCCTCCCCTCCCCCCGCCCCTGCAGCTTAACCCTCCCCGGTGGTACCTAACACCCCCTCCCTGCAGCCTAATCCTAACCCTCTCCCCTGAAGCCTAACCCTAACCTTCCCCCCGCAGTCTAAACCTCCCCCATGGCCTGACAGTAAGGAGCCTTTCCATACTTACATTCGGGGAGCCGGCAGTCGGGATTCCAGCGCCTGCATTTTTATCCATGTCAGGATCCCGGCACCAGCATACTGACCAATGTTGGGATTCCGGCATCAGCATTCCAATTGCCAACATCCCGAACGCTGGTATGCTGACTGCGTCCCATGCATGGTATATATATATACATACATATGTATATATGCATTACTGTTCTACACAGGGGCGCCAGAATGATTTCACGCAGGGGGTGGCCAAGTTTGAATTCCATTTTTGCGCCTCTCCTTCAACCCCCCACCTCCTCCCCCTCATGTGGTGCCGGTCTCCTCTCCTTCAAACCCCCCCCCCCCCCTTCATCAGTGCGGGGGAGCGCTTACCTCTGTATCCCCGTGGGCGGCTTTTAAAGTAGTGTGCTGCCGCAGGCAGGGTGCAGTGCCCCTTCTGTACTGGCCGGCTGTCTCTTCTTTGGTGATGCATTACTGGGAGGAGGCGTCGCATTCCGGGACCACAGCCACGCCTCCTCCCAGTAATACATCACCAGTGAAGAGACAGCCGGGCAGTACAGAAGGGGCCCCGCAACCTGCCTGCGGCAGCACATTGCTTTTAAAGTTGTAGCCGCTTACGGGGATGCTGAAGGAAGCGCTCCCCCGCACCAGCGCCTGCGCCTCGATCATATTTGGGGGGGTCAAGCTGCCCCCTTGCCCCCCCCGTTCCGACGCCTATGGTTCTACAGTATATACAGATGCGTCAGCGTACATTGATGCTCGCAGAACAGCTCCCCATACAGTATGTACAGGGTGCCAGCCAGGGCTGGATTAACAATGGGATGGATGGGGCTTCAGCCCCTGCTGCCAGCGGCCACTTCAGGTCCCGCTCACTAGCACCACAGCTGATCTCTCCCCCTGCCATCCAGCCGAAGACTGACCCCATACGGGTTGTTCAAATGCCGGCAACACTGTTAAAATTGGTGGTGCAGTAGAAGCTTCATTAGCCCTCCCTGCGCCTCACAGTTTCCCGTCTCCTCCTCCGTGCTGTGCAACATCATGAAGTGTGATTCCACACCAAGTGCTGCCACACCACCAGCGTACCAGGGGCAGATGAGCTGTGGTTACCCTTGGTTCCGTAAAGGCGGCCTACATGATTGTGACAGGGGCTGCTTCTAATCAGGTGAGAGCCTGAGCCCTGGTTTAGTGGGAAGGAGCTCTGATGTCTCAGGCCCGCTCCGGCAGCAGAGAAAAGTTTTGGGAGAGCACAGAGCCGCTGCTATGGGTAACCCCGTCTCAACTCCCCGCCAGGGGCGGATCTAGACTTCTCCTATAGGGGGGGCAGTTTTAAAATTAATCCAGACTCTTCCCCCTTCCAGTCCGCTAAGCCCTAGTGATACACCATACATACACTACTAACACACACAGACACTAGTGATACACCATACATACACTATTAACACACACATACACTTGTGATACATCATACATACAATACTGACACACACACACTAGTGATACACCATACATACACTAGTAACACGCACACACTAGTGATACACCATACATACAATACTGACACACACACACACACACACACACACACACACACTAGTGATACACCATACATACACTACTAACACACGCACACACACTAGTGATACACCATACATACAATACTGACACACACACACACACACACACACACACACACACACACACACACACACACACACTAGTGATACACCATACATACACTAGTAACACACACACTAGTGATACACCATACATACAATACTGACACACACACACACACACACACACACACACACTAGTGATACACCATACATACACTACTAACACACGCACACACACTAGTGATACACCATACATACAACACACACACACTAGTGATAAACCATACATACAATACTGACACACACACACACACACACACACACACACACACACACACACACACACTAGTGATACACCATACATACAACACACACACACTAGTGATAAACCATACATACAATACTGACACACACACATTAGTGAGACATAATACATACACTACTAACACACACACTAGTGATACACCATACACACACACTACTAACACACACACACACACACACACACACACACACACACACACACACACACATACATTAGTGATACACAGCACACACAACCCCTAGTAACACTCCATGCACATATGGTTGATTCTATATCGGAGTGGGAGAAGGGACCTTCTGACGTACAAGGTTTCCCCGAAAAGTACCCTCGCGGGCTCGCTTCGCTCGCCACGCTTCGTAATAGTTGGTGGCGTGGATACTAGAGCAACTGTCCCGCTGGAGTAGCTCCTCCCCCTTGTGTCGTGGCTCCTCCCCCTGACGAAAAAGGACCCTTAGGCCACTTGGATCTAGCCTCAACCATGCACATATAGACACTAGTGATGTACTATACAGCACAGACACAATAGGATAGAGTCCGGTCCACCTAGGGCTCCTCCTCCTCCATCTGCCGGGACAGGTCCCCTGTCTCTCCTGCCCTGGCTCTCCCCAGCACAGCACTCTGGCCGCTCCCTCCACACCAGTGAATCACCTCCTGTCCTCTCCCCGCCCCTCACCTGTCTGGTGTCACTGTCCATGCGGTTCCCGGTCTGTTAGACATGGTGGCAGCAGCTCCTCCGCGGCCGAAGGAGCAAACAAGGACGCGCCGTGTAGAGTTGTGCTGCTGCCGCTGGTGGCAGGGCACACTGGGTGGTCCCGCCCAGCTCCCGGCGCCGTCTCAGCTGTCCTGTCAATGTGGCCAGGTCCTGGCCGTCACACTCAGCACCCCCGACCTCTGCTGCCCGCAGGAACAAGTGGGCGGGGCTGGGTTGCTGTGCTACGGGGGGCGATCGCCCTCATTGCCCCCTGCTGGATCCGCCACTGCTCCCCGCCCCTCCCAGGTGAGGAGACAATCTCTGTGATTGCAAGCTCTGCAGACAAAGAACCAGCACACTATGGGCCATAGTCATCATGAAAAAATTGTGAATAGAGAATTTTTAGTTTTCAGTTCTCAGCCTCTCATTTCACAGGGTTTTCAGTATTCATTATGCCTCTCTAATAAAAATATCACTTCTGAAAAACTGCTATTTTTGAGAAGCTGTTTTTCGTAAAAGTTATATTTTTTCCCTTGCAGCTTAGGTGTCCATAAGGACTTCCCGTTAGCTGCAGACCCCGGAGTTGAGCTGTTGCCTCATGGATAGACCTCCTTTGCCCTCCGCTGCTCCTAACTGCAGATAATATTTTAGAAGGTGGAGTAAGGACCTGCAGGACAGCTGAGACTGGCGCCGGCAGGAAGTGAGGGAAGCCGAAGTGGAGGAGGCTGCACAACGCCGGGGCAGGGAGACAGCTAGGACCAGCAGGAATATGGGTGGGAAGGGGGGGTCTGATAATGCAGCACAGCAGCGGGACCACTGCTGTGTGCTGGCAGTGGCACAGGACACACACAAGCTGCCGGCTGCCAGCAGCTTGTGCTCCTTCGTAAAACTGAACGCCGTCTCAGGATGGAAATGCTTCTTTGGAGTTTGATTAATGTACTCATTTCTACATCCCCATACTATAGTATGGGGAGTGTAGAGATTATTGAAGCAGGCTGTAACAAAGGAGATATTAGTCATATCTCCTTCTGTTACAGCTTTGATGAATGAGGTTTCATAAAAAAAAATAACAATTTGATAAAATTATTAAAATTTGGATTATGCTGCTGTTATATTGTAAACCGATGGAGAAGAGATTAGAAGATCTATGGCACATGTGTTAGTGTCCTGGGTGCTAGTACTAGGTACTGTATGTGTGATGACATGTTCAGCATTTGATTGTAAGCTCTGGGGATGTTGAAGGCTCAGTATCTGATATGTAAGATTGTGAGCTCTGTGGACAAGCGCCTAGTATCTGTGTGATACATGTGTTATGTAGTGAGCTCTGTAGGTGGAGAGGTATCTGTGTATAATATGTACTGTAGAAATGAAAGCTTAGTATAATGCACGTCACCTCTCCTGCCTGCTGACTACTTCCTCCCACTCCTACCTCCAAGATTTTGCACGTGCTGTTCCCTATCTCCAAATTCTCTACCTCTCCCCCTCAGACTCTCCACCTCGCTACAAAACTTCAAATGGGCTCTTAAGACCCATTTCTTCACCAAACCCAGCCAACTCTCCTCCTAACCCTCTGTCCCATGATCACTATCTACCCCATTTGTGTCACCCATGTCTGTCTGCCCTTCCCCTTAGAATGTAAGCTCTCACAAGCAGGGTTCTATTCCATTGTGTGCTTTTCCTTATCTTACTTAAACTATCTTCTACTTCATACTCCCTTCGATGGCACCAAATCTCTTGGTTTTCTGTTACCCTGATACTTGTGTCAGTGTCGTCTGCTGATGCAGCAATGTTTATTTACCCTGTACTTGTCCTATATTGTCTTCAACTGAACGTTAATGTTTTCTTGTTTTGCTTATTTGTTTATGTACTCTAATTGGGCGCTGCAGAACCCTGGTGGTGCCATATAAATAAAGGATAATAATAAATAATTAGTGACGGCCTGCTGGCTGTCGCTATTCAGGGATGGAGAGTCTGTGTCCTACAACCAGAGGAATGAGACTTAGGTTTTTCGAGGTAGGCGTTAGTCACACTCCATGGCAATGGCCACACCCCCTGTGCAGACCACACCCCCACATATCTAGTCACACCCTCATGGCAATGGTCACATCCCGTGCGGTGGCACACAATAGGCCCTTCATAAATGTCAGCTCCAGGCCCATGTGGACCTTAATCTGGCACTGCCCCCAGTTGATTTTCCCCTGTAGATATGCCCCCTCTTTATTTGCCCCCAGTATTTGTGCCTCCTCTTTATTTGCCCCCAGTAGTTGTGCCCCCTCTTTTCTGGCCGCCCGCTCCTCTCTATGGGAGAGACGTCATGACGTCTCTCCCATAGCGCTGCACAGACACTAGAGGTCAATAACGACCTCTAGTGTCTGTGCCTGGAGCCGGCTGCAGCGAATGCCCACACAGCCCACGGCGTCTGCAGCAGCCGTGGAGAGGGGTGCAGGCAGGCGGCGGTGCCTGCAGGGTGACTGCTGCCGCGCCCCCAGGCCGCAGCCCCCCGGGCAAAGGCACTGCTTGACCGCACCAAGATCCGCTCCTGGATACCTGCTGGAAGCAAACTGCATAGCTCCTGGAAAAGGTCGACATTAGTTTTTTTTTTTTTTTTTGGGGTGTTGTTTTCTTTGTAAAGTGACCGGGAACCTCAATTAGTGCCCCGTGGGCTTAATTAATACATGGTCATTAGTGTGTGTTTTTTTCATGCCTGCGATCAGGTAATCGTCTCCTACAGCGGGGGGGAATTCTCTGTGCAGGTGTGCGATCGCATGTGCGGAGAGCTGCACAAACAAAAGTTTGTGCAGTCTCTGTATAGCCCAGGACTTACTCAGCTGCTGCGATGACCGGGGCCGGAGCTGACGTCAGAAACCCTTCTTCCAAATGCCTGGATCCTCCTGTGTTTTTCCGGACACTCCTCTAATATGGTCAGTTACCACCAACAAATAGCCTCTTCCTGTCAGTCACCTTGCGATCGCCCATGCGATTACTTTGTTTGCACCATCTTGCCGGGCGATCCCCGTCACTGCAGACCAACGCACCTGTGCATTGAGGTGCATGCGCAGTTCAGACCCGATTACCCACTGTGGGAAAATGCACAGCAGCAATCGGGTCTGAATTACACCCCGTGTCTCCTTGCATGGTTTGCTTTGCTCACCGTGCTTCGGGTTTTTATTCCCAAATGTAGTTCACGTGGATCATAAAGTATGAAAAAGTTCAAAAAAATTAAGAAAAAATGTGAAAAACTGATGTTGACCTTTTCATGTGTCGACCTTTGCCATGTCAACCTGATGCATGTTGACTAATAGTGGTCAACCTATTGAGTGTTGACCTAAGTGTTGTGGACCCAAAGACCGGACACCAACTTATAGAGAGGCTAGGTGACAAGTACTGGTTGTCTAAAGGGGGGATTGTACAGTGCTGGCTGCTCTGGGGTAGTGATAACTAGGTGCTATCGCTGCTGCTGGGGGCTGTACTGGGGAGGGTAGTGTATGGTGCTGGCTGCTCTGGGATAGTGATAACTAGGTGCTATCACTGCTGCTAGTGGCTGTACTGGGGAGGGTAGTGTATGGTGCTGGCTGCTCTGGGGTAGTGATAACTAGGTGCTATCGCTGCTGCTGGTGGCTGTACTGGAAAGGGTAGTGTACGGTGCTGGCTGCTCTAGGGTAGTGATAACTAGGTGCTATCACTGCTGCTGGGGGCTGTACTGGGGAGGGTAGTGTACAGTGCTGGCTGCTCTGGGGTAGTGATAACTAGGTGCTATCACTGCTGCTGGTGGCTGTACTGGGGAGGGTAGTGTATGGTGCTGGCTGCTCTGGGGTAGTGATAACTAGGTGCTATCACTGCTGCTGGAGGCTGTACTGGGGAGGGTAGTGTATGGTGCTGGCTGCTCTGGGGTAGTGATAACTAGGTGCTATCGCTGCTGCTGGTGGCTGTACTGGGGAGGTTAGTGTACGGTACTGGCTGCTCTAGGGTAGTGATAACTAGGTGCTATCACTGCTGCTGGGGGCTGTACTGGGGAGAGTAGTGTACAGTGCTGGCTGCTCTGGGGTAGTGATAACTAGGTGCTATCGCTGCTGCTGGTGGCTGTACTGGGGAGGGCAGTGTATGGTGCTGGCTGCTCTGGGGTAGTGATAACTAGGTGCTATCGCTGCTGCTGGGGGCTGTACTGGGGAGGGTAGTGTATGGTGCTGGCTGCTCTAGGGTAGTGATAACTAGGTGCTATCACTGCTGCTGGGGGCTGTACTGGGGAGGGTAGTGTACAGTGCTGGCTGCTCTGGGGTAGTGATAACTAGGTGCTATCACTGCTGCTGGTGGCTGTACTGGGGAGGGTAGTGTATGGTGCTGGCTGCTCTGGGGTAGTGATAACTAGGTGCTATCACTGCTGCTGGAGGCTGTACTGGGGAGGGTAGTGTATGGTGCTGGCTGCTCTGGGGTAGTGATAACTAGGTGCTATCGCTGCTGCTGGTGGCTGTACTGGGGAGGTTAGTGTACGGTACTGGCTGCTCTAGGGTAGTGATAACTAGGTGCTATCACTGCTGCTGGGGGCTGTACTGGGGAGAGTAGTGTACAGTGCTGGCTGCTCTGGGGTAGTGATAACTAGGTGCTATCGCTGCTGCTGGTGGCTGTACTGGGGAGGGCAGTGTATGGTGCTGGCTGCTCTGGGGTAGTGATAACTAGGTGCTATCGCTGCTGCTGGTGGCTGTACTGGGGAGGGCAGTGTACGGTGCTGGCTGCTCTGGGGTAGTGATAATTAGGTGCTATCGCTGCTGCTGGTGGCTGTACTGGGGAGGGTAGTGTATGGTGCTGGCTGCTCTGGGGTAGTGATAACTAGGTGCTATCGCTGCTGCTGGTGGCTGTACTGGGGAGGGCAGTGTATGGTGCTGGCTGCTCTGGGGTAGTGATAACTAGGTGCTATCACTGCTGCTGGGGGCTGTAC